>NW_009258727.1:606883-607186 GCF_000687185.1 Egretta garzetta
TGTATGTGTGTGTATATATATATATATATATACACACACACACACCTAGAGTACTGCGTCCAGCTCTGGAGCCCTCAGCACAGAAGGACATGGAAGTGTTGGAGCGGGTCCAGAGGAGGGCCACAAAAATGATTCGGGGGCTGGAGCACCTCTCCTGTGAGGACAGGCTGAGAGAGTTGGGCTTGTTCAGCCTGGAGAAGAGAAGGCTGCGGGGAGACCTGATTGCGGCCTTTCAGTACCTAAAGGGGGCCTATAGGAAAGACGGGGAAAATCTTTTTAGTAGGGCCAGCAGTGACAAGACAA
>NW_009258727.1:607306-614071 GCF_000687185.1 Egretta garzetta
AGGCCAGGCTGGATGGGGCTCTGAGCAACCTGATCTAGTTAGTGGTGTCCCTGCTCCTGCAGGGGGGTTGGACTGGATGACCTCTAGGGGTCCCTTCCAACCCAAAACGTTCTATGATGATTCTGTATACACACATGTTTCCCTAGGGTGTATCTGTGGGGGCCATGTGCCTTGGGGCACGCTTTCTCCGAAGGCAGAAGTGCAGTGCAGCACTGGGTGGCCTGTGCTCTTTCTGGGGGGGAAGCTGTGTAGAAGGGTAGCTTGGGGGTGGAGTGCAATTAAGCAAATGATGTAAACACACAGAGCAATAAGGGAATAGGTCTCTCTCCAGTCCCCAGCTAATAAGAATCTGAGCCCACTCTTCCAACAGCTAGTGCCAGCTTTGGCTTTCTGCTGGAGCAATGCATCAGTGTTTTGGTGGTAAATCTCCCAGGCTGAGGCTTCAGGGTGACCCACGGTGTGAAGCCAGCACTGGGACGAGTGGATATAGCTGCTGTGTTTCACTGAAGCAGCTGTGCTTCATTTCGATACGTTTAGCCCTGGGGCTATATATAAAAAGTTATGTTATTGTATGGCACTATTAATAGTATGTAATTTTAGTAGATCTAGTAAGCTTTCCTAGATCTTCCTTCGCTAAAATGCTAGTGAATGTTTGTACCTCGCAGGGAAGTCTTACTAGTGGGAGATAGAGCTGGTTTACAGAGCTAGCCTGAGAAAGCCGCTTAAGCAATTAGCTAGGAAAGAAGATCAAGGACAGACTGTCATTTTGGGTTGTTTGCGCCCCTCTTGCCTTTTTCTGTCAGCTTTAGTAATTTGTCCAGGATTTCCAGATGCCTAGCAATCCAGAAATCCCAGACAAGCAGTCATGGTGCGTGTACCGGTAAACTGTGTGCATGCAGGATGGAACTAGTCTCCAGAACAGGTTGGGTCGGTGCGATTACATGGTGCAAGCAATCTGTGTGGGCGTGGGGAGCAGACTCTTATCCTGAATGCGTTGAGTTCCTGCTGCTTTTTGATTTTCTGACATGATTTGGTCTAGAAGGATCTAAAGAGGCTTCCAGGTACCACAAAATCTGGCTAATACCTGCTTCATCCAGAAATGGCGTTATTCAGAGTCCCTAGTTTCTCAGAGGTTGTATATAGGTTTGGATGTTCATCCTGACCCTGGTGTTTTCCAGATACGTAGTCTCTGGATGATTGGGATCTAGCGCCCGCTTATACTCAGAGGTATGTTTGAGTTTTGTTTTGATGAAAGCCACCGTTAGTGCACATTTTGATCATACTGTGACATGGAGTCACAAAGTACCACATCTTACCTGGACCTGATGACATCTCAAAGGGAAGCAGATCACTTTTATGTAAGCAGCTGCTACTGTTGTGGCTGCTGAGTGTGCAATATATTGGGTTTTGGAAAACGGAGAATATGGATTTCTGAGGTGTCGAGAAACCACAGATCAAATCAGAACTAGACTCCTCTCAGAAAAATTCATAGCGCTGGATGAATTGCTTCGGTTCCCTAAACACTTTTAAGACCGGGATTCAAGGCAGCCAACACATAAAGTCAGCTGAGGCAGAGGAATATGAGTGAACGAAAAAAAAGCATGTGTGAAAATCTACCACTGCTGGTCGTGATACGTAGTTGCAACCCTGAGTATGGTGTAAGGCAGAATTCTGAACTTAAAACTTTAAATTTTTTTGGACACGTATGTTACATTTTGGGGAAGGTGAACTACATCAGTGCTTTTGGAGAGATGGGCAGGTGGGTGGTGGTACTTCAGGTGGCAGTTGATCTATGCTGAAAATAACTGAATATTTGGCTTTTTGTTATGTTTCACAGACCTCTCTTGAGGATATATATCAGGCAAGTGACAGTTGCAGTCTTTCATATTTTAGTCATGAGATTTTTCTGTTACCTTTATTTTTTTTTGTTGATGAGAATTAAGAGCACAGAGGAGAGCATTCCAATTATAGTTGCTCATAAGGTTCATTTCCTTTCAGAAATTGATGTAGAAATATGCATCTCAAAAATAATGAGCTCCCTCTTTGTGAAGGCAGAGTCATCATCATTATCAAAATGTCACTGTCATGAAGATCAGGTGAGGTTTTAAGGATGTTACTTCTTTTTGTTTTCTGACTGACACAGTCTTAATTAGCTGTGTTGGGGACTGGGTATAACTTGTACACCTCCAAAATAGAATATTTTAAATATTTATTCAACAAGCACATTGGAAGGGTGAAGGAAAAGAAAAGCTGCGTCTGCCACAGGCTGTGTTTATCTTGGAGAAAAGCTGCTCGTGTGTTTAGAAGAAAAACCTAGAACCTAGGAAGCCCATGTTCTGAGTCTCAATTGCTTGTCTCCAACATAGGGAAGAGGTTACATTGCCAGGAAGGTGAGCACTTAGAGATTCTTGGAAGTCTTAGGGTACCATGGTCAGAGTGCGCACACATGCTCAAACCTGAGATAAGTGCTGCGGAGCTGTTCATAGCTCCTGTCACAGAGCAGGTTTAAGAGCTATATTTTTTTCGGAAGATGAGGCAGTAGGTCTTACGCAAAATATAGAGTCAGTCTACGTGGCCAGCTTAACAGACCTGAGACTTAGCCCTAACATCTGCGTACCTTAGCTAAAATTTGTCCAGCATATACGGAATCTTACACCTTAGAATTTGGGCACATTTTCATGAGTACAAAGGCACAGATATATTATCCTGGCTACCCTCTCTCCGTCTCTCTTAAAATGACTCCATTTAACAGTTGTAGGAGTTTTTTTAAGAAGAGCAAACAGGCATTATTTTTCTCTAACAATTTAGAAAAAACCTAAGTGATTTCTTCTTTCAAAAGATTTCAACTTGTGTCATATTTTCAGTATATGCAATTTTTTTTTCAGTTGGTTAAAATATTTTAAGCAATAAAAGAATGATACTAGAAAGCAGTGGTGGAAGGCGGTGGATGTTCTCAACAACTGGCATACCTACAACAAGAAAGCTTCCCTTCTAGCTTTAAGCACAGGAGTAGTTCGGGTTTCTGACAAGACTGACTATTTTTTTCTTGTTAAATACTGTCTTGTAAATATGAAGAGATGTCATTTCAGTTTGTGGGAACTCTGTGTGATTAAAGACCTTGACACCAGCTGTAGAACTGATGTGAGTCATCAGCCTCATCTCACCTATGTGTTGGAAAGTGTCTGGATGCATGGCATTCACAGGAAACCTGCAGGAATTAAAAGGAGAGGAATTAGCTTGGATGACTGAGTAGCAAGAACTGGTGGATGAACTGCCTTGTGTATTGCCTTGCAAATGTGAGGCCAGAGCAGGTCCCTGGCGACCAGTACTATGGAGCACACCATGAAACACATGTGCTGTACAAATTCAGGTCCCAGCCAGGAGGGACCCTGGAGAAGCCCACTTCTTGTTCCGGTGCAGCTACAGTGAAAATATCTCATGAGGACAAATCACCGTGATGATATTGAAAGGTTTGGGTTGGTCAGCATGGCAAAGCTGTTGCCTAATCCACTCTTCTCAGGTAGCTCCTTCAGCTTTTGTGTTAAGATTTCCGAAGAGCAGGTTGCAACATTGTGTGTCAGATTTCACTATGAATGTCAATGATTTCACCGATTCCGTCTTGTGTTAGTGGTTTGCGAACTCTTGCAAAGCAGCATGAGGGTGTCTTCTGCCAAATGCACTGAGATAGCAGGCCCCAACAATGCTTCATGTTTTCTTATTACTTCTTTCCCCTTCTGGGAAGGCTTCCCCACACTATGTAAAGTCTTCTAAAAAGCTATGAATTCCTTCAATTATGGTGTGCCTTATAATTTGGAATAAAATGCATATATTAAAAAAAAACAACAACAAAAAAAAGCCTTGCAAAATAAATGCCTGAGCTACTTTGCTAAATACCAAACACAACTGTATGCAGGGAACTGTATTCGCTTCGGTGAAAAGGAAGTTCTCTTGTATGAATGTTACAGGAACTCGCATGGTCAACAGTTGTTTCTGAACCTTATTTTGCCTCCTAATCTGAGTCATGTTCGATCTCTCAGAGTTTTCCAGCAGCCTAAACCACCAAGAGAGCTAGGAAAGAGGTGTAACGCAGCTGCTGTGCAGTAAGGGCAAAGTAAAGGTGAGATATGATCTAGATGTGGTCCTGAAACCAAGCTAAATGCTTTTCTGCTGTTGCAGCTATCAGCAGCTGGGGTTGCCTGACTAAGTGGCTAGTGGGAAAAAGATACTGAAAAATTTAGCTCACAGAGAAGGAGGAGAGACAGATGGCAATAGACTGGCTGATCTTCAACCGAGAGGTCTGGCAGACATGGTACATGAAATTCCTGATAGAAGATGTGTTAGAGAAAGGCAGAAATGTTACCAGGTAACTATAAAGTAGCAAAGGTATTTTAGAAAGGTGCAAAAAAACTGATCCAGGCATCTAAGTATGTGTTGGTGTGCTCTCAGTGGGCTTTAAAATAAAATGTGAAGGAGAGAATAATAAAAGAGCATGGAGGTAAATGGAATGAAATGTCACAACTTTTTAATCAAAGGTAGATTATCTCAGATTAACAAAAGATCATTTTTGATAAATTCTGTGATATTTTTAGGCAAAGGGAATGGATGGAACTATTCTATCTTGATTGTATTTGATATATTGCCTTGTGGGAAATTATTAATTAATCTGGACATGATAAGAATCATTAAAAGAACTGAAAGTGGTTAAGGAGAGTAGGGGAGTAGTCAAGACAATGGGGACTATCGAAAGGGAAATATTGGAATAAAGTTAATAATAAGGGTTTTTTTTTTTTAAGATTCAATTCTGAGAGCAACCTTGTTAGTCTTAATAATTGCTTTAATGATGTTGATAAGAGAATTAGGAAAGTGACAGTGATTCTGGTGACACAAGTTTAGACAGCATAGTTAATGGAGAGGAGGATAAGAATATCAAATGGGAAAAATTAGACGGCTCCAAGGACAAGAGAAATGAAGTAGGTAATATTTAAAATATTAGACTGCAAGTTCATGAATTAATTTGAGAACTCATAACATCTTGTTACCCTATATTGGGAAGAGATGAAGAAGAATACAACTTGCATGTTTTAACCAGTTTTAGGAGGGCTGTGAGTCTTGTAGATAATGCGCCTAGAAAAAAGTGCAAGCTTATATATCCTGTATGATATATCCAATAAAGCTATACAAGGTTATGCAGACATCGTCTGAAAGACTCTACAGTGCTGGTTATCTGCTTTCCAAGAAAAATGAATTGAGACCTAACTAGTTGCAGAGATAAGCTACAAAGATGGTCAAGATAAGAGAGAACTTACCACAGAAGGGCAAATAAAACAACTTGACATGTTTAATCCTGTAAAACAAAGCCGGAGAGGATATATGTTGCTTCTTTTTAAAGACAATGGCAAAATAAAGATATTGGGGAGTTAAACAGTGCTGATGGTAAAGTGATGCTCAAGCAAAAGGAAAATTCTTTTGGTACAAGAATCCTGTTAATGCATATAGATTTGAAACTTGAAAAATGTTTCTTGCCATCAGGGCAAGTCACTTCACTGGATGATGCCTAATCAGTGAAATCATTTATTTGTCATAAGTGTGAGAGCAGAGTACTATATTAATTGCCTAAGGAGGTCTCTGGCAATCATATGTTAGCCAAACAATTGCTATTGAAAGTGTAAATAACATAATGAATTCTTATCGTGGTCTTTCTTTGGCTGAGTATACATTGAAATGAACTGGTATGTTCTTAAGATGAAGTAAAAATTATATTGATAGAAGTACGTGAGTAAGGCCTTGTTCTGAAGTACAAGGTGAAGTTTGGAGGGAGGGGGGATTTTTATTTTTTTATTTCTTGGAGAAGGAATATCTACCTCATTTTCATCTTTTAAAGCTTCACACTCATGAATTGGAGCATGAGGAGGGCATTCTTGCAGGTATTTTTAAGCAATATTATAAAAGGGAGATGATAGCCTTGTATGTTTTACACAAGATATACAAGTGGGTGGAGTAACACAAAGCAGTGGAGCAGTGGACTGGAGGTTGGAGGGGAGACTGTTCATGACTTCCATCATGTGATGAGGATAAAGACTAATGTAGCCTGAGTGTATGTACACTGAGGTTTCTGTGGATCACAGAATCACAGAGTGGCAAGGGTTGGAAGGGATCTCAGGAGATCATCTAGTCCAACCTTCCTGCTAAAGCAGGTTCACCTAGAGCATGTTACACAGGACTTCATCCAGGCGGGCTTTGAATATCTCCGGAGAAGGAGACTCCACAACCCCCCTGGGCAGCCTGGGCTCTGTCACCCTCAAAATAAAGAAGTTCTTCCTCATATTCAACTGAAACCTCTTATGTTTCAGTTTGTGCTCATTGCCCCTTGTCCTGTCGGTGAGCATCACTGCAAAGAGTCTGGCTCCGTCCTTGTGACTTCCACCCTTAGGATATTTGTATGTGTTGATGAGGTCCCCTCTCAGTCTTTTCTTCAGGCTGAACAAGCCCAACTCTCTCAGCCTTTCCTCATAGGGGAGATGCTCCAGTCCCCTCATCATCCTAGTTGCCCTCCTCTGGACTCTCTCTAGGAGTTCCTCATCTTTCTTGAACCGGTGGGCCCAGAACTGAACACAGTACTCCAGGTGGGGTCTCACTAGGGCAGAGTAGAGGGGGAGAATAACCTCCCTCGCCCTGCTGGCCACGCTCCTCTTAATGCACCCCAGGATACCATTGGCCTTCTTGGCAACAAGGGCACACTGCTGGCTCATGGTCAGCTTGTCATCC
>NW_009258727.1:614152-646823 GCF_000687185.1 Egretta garzetta
ACTCCACAACCCCCTGGGCAGCCTGTTCTAGTGCTCTGTCACCCTCAAAGTAAAGAAGTTTTTCCTCATATTCAACTGAAACCTCTTATGTTTCAGTTTGTGCCCATTGCCCCTTGTCCTGTCGCTGAGGAACTTAATATTTTCATTCTAGAAAACCTATTCTGCTATTTAAATGAGAAACAGGAATAGATGCTCTACGTGCTTAGTTTGTGGTTTCATACCAGCTAGAACTGACAGAAACAAAGGACATGTAGAGGTGTAAGTCAAATGGAGAACCTCCCCTACGAGGGAAGTCTGAAGAAGTTAGGTCTTTACTCCCTGGAGAAGAGAAGGCTCAGGAGAGGACCTCATCACAGTATTCTAGTACTTAAAGTGCAGCTACCAAGAGGATGGAGGCTCTCTCTTCATAGAGCGCCACATGGAGAAGACAAGGGGCAATGGGTACAAGTTGCCCCAGGAGAGGTTTCATCTTGATATAAGAAAGAAATTTTTTACAGTGAGATCAGTCTTGCCAGGGATGTGGTGGAGTCCTCATCACTGGAAGTTTTCAAGATGCAACTGGACAGTGTGCTAGATAATCTCATCTAGCCTCTCTTTCCCACACAAGGTTGGACCAGATGATCTATCGAGGTCCCTTCCAACCTGGGCTGTCCTGTGTTTCTAGGAAATGCGGTAGCAGGCTAGAAACATCTCAGCAGAAGGCAGATTCTTGTGCGGCTTGCAATAGCCAACAGCATTAGTGCCCAACACAGACCTGCAGCTCCAGCCTGGTTCTGTGTGCAGGAGTGCCTTGTGCGTGGCTCTGCCTTCTGGTCACTTGTGGATGTGTGTTTTGCTAACAGCCTATGTATGCGTGTGGAGGACTCAAAGATGCCACCAAATAGTCATATTTCTAATTGGTATCTGATTCACATGTTATGTAACCAACATGCTGAAAGTCTGTTTTGTGACATACAATAAAAATCACGAAGATTTGGCTCTTTTTAAGGAGGTACTTGTTAACATGCCTGTATGTCATTAGGATGGTATATCTTTCTCAAAGGTATCTTAAAAAATGGTCAGTCAAAATCATCTGTAATCAAGATAACACCTTCTCACCAGTTGAAGAATAAAGCAAATGCAATCACGGAAGAAGTGGTTTCTATCATTGTATCACTTATTTGGCAATGAAATATGGATGTTGTCTTCTGATTTACTGGGAGTACAAGACACTTGATGGTCCCAGTTAAATGAGATCAGATAGGAGCAAAAGTCACAGTAAAACTGGAAGTGACAAATCACCAGAAATTTTCCTGTCCCCCCTTAGAAACTTCCAGTCAGGTGGAACTTGACCACTGTCAGTAACTGAGTGTTTCATAAAGGCAGTGGTTCTTCAGGCCATTGCTGTAGCCATTACTACAACAGCCAGATCAATGTAATAGAAGTGCTGAGCCAATTAACTTGCTAAGGCCTAATTTTTGGCATAACCTCAACAAGTTCACATTTCTAACAGAATCACAGAATCACAGAATGTCAAGGGTTGGAAGGGACCTCAGGAGATCATCTAGTCCAACCCTCCTGCTAAAGCAGGTTCACCTAGAGCATGTTACACAGGACTTCGTCCAGGCAGACTTTGAATATCTCCAGAGAAGGAGACTCCACAACCCCCCTGGGCAGCCTGTTCCAGTGCTCTGTCACCCTTCTAGTACCTAAGCATGTAATTCTTCAGTGAGCATAAATACATCTATCTCTTGGTATCAGACCAGTAGGTTAGATGTTAATGACACTTGAGAGAATTTCTTCTCAGCATAGGTCAAGCTTCTGAATGTAAAATCATTATTCTTTTTTATCCCTACTAGTTCATAAATTTACTCTGTGCAACAAGGTTTAGTTTCTTTAAGATTTGAGATAATTTTAACCTATAGATGCCACCTTCTAGTGGAGAATCCATCCCCAAAGATACTGAATGTTTTATGTGGGAGATGCTCTCAGTCACTCCCCTTGATGCTCTTTGACCCCATGTCATCCACTGTTTATTGGTGCAAGGGAAGGAGTCCAAAGAATGTGTTGTTACTCCTTGACTCGATTGATTTTTAAGTATTTTATGCAAAGTGGAACAAGAGAGGATGAAGAATGCTCAATTCATAACGCCCTAAAAATGGTATTTAGTGATATCTTTGAGAGGTGAATGTTTGATGAATGTTTGAATCCCCTCAGGTAGAGAAAGGATTTGAATGGTGGTCAGTAAGTGAACTGTTAGAGAAGAAGGGCTTGTAACAGTGATACTTGCTTCTCTTCCATGTCCAGCACAGAATTTGGTTTGATTGTTTTGCAAAAGTCCTAAACCAGAACATTAAAGATGAGCAATTAAAGAGCTGAAAATAACACAGCATGCAAATGTTCCAGATCAGTGGCTAATTTGTTGAGAAACTTATACTGCCTTTGTTGTGTGATGGAGGAGTGGAGGTGCAGCTGACCTTTGATGTCATCTAGTCCAACCCCCCCTGCAGTGAGCAGGGACATCTTCAATTAGATCAGGTTGCTCAAAGCCCCATCCAACCTAACCTTGAATGTTTCCAGGGATGGGGCATCCACAACCTCTCTGGGCAACCTGATCCAGTGTTTCACCACCCTCACTGTAAAAAATGTCTTCTCTATATCTAATTCATTTACTTTGATGAGAGATGAAGGCCTATGCTATCTTGGGAATGTAAATGTATGTCAGTTGGTCCCTACTTGTGAAGAGGAAGGAATATGAACTATTGTAAAAAAAATAAATACATAGAAAACCTCCAGACTGTGGGGCATGTACAGCACAGCAGGCAGTCCAAGGTAAGTGTGCCAGGTGATGGCAGCAGCCATAGCTCTGCATTTTGTAGAATGGTATCTACTCCTGAGATGCGTGAAGGATCCACCCTGATGGAGACTGGGGATATGGGGATTGAAACAGGGACATTCATGGGAGGCCATGACGTTGAGGTGTTGGTTTGTGGGGGTGGAGAGCATGGGGAGCAGGGAGGCACTCAGCAGGCATTGGTTTTGAAGTCTTTCTGCTACCTAAAATGTGTGTCTGGAGAAGAGAGGTACTGCCTGTGTTGGGAAGAGAGCAGGGAAAGTGGGTCCATAGAGCGTGGGATCCTAAAAGAGCAGGTGGGTGCAGAGGCATTGCTCCTGCATATGAACACTACCTGGCAATTGGACTGCAGGTGCTGCTACTGCTGCTGATTAAGGCCACACTCACTGCGACCACGAATGATGGGTCCTGAGCTGACTGTTTAGTATCCTTCCCCTGAGGCTTGTAGCACAATTTATACATTATAGTTCATATCACATTATCCAAATCGTATGTACAATGTGCAACCTGGCGTGTATTATCAGGATGCAAAAATAGGGAGAAAGTCTATAATCTGTTGTACATTAGAATTTAGATTCATCTTAGCAGAATGTAATCACCTGGAAGTTAGACATCTAATTTCCAAGTGCCTTCATTGGTCAGTAAGAAGAGATGTGCATCTTCAGAGGGTATTTCTTCCCATCTGTCTTAGATAGATTTTAGGATGTGATGAATTACTGTTTGGAGATGTCTCTCTACTGTTTATAGGTGGAGCCTATATGACAAATTCCAATGAGACACCTAGGGCTTGATTAATCTTCCCACCCAGAGCCATCCGGTGACTTTGGAGGCCCCCAAAGATTTCAGAGACCTCCGCATGGGGCTGGCAAATGTGACATAGATCACGAGCCAAAGGTCCAGGAAGCATATCCTGGTGAATCTGAGATGACACTAGGTAGGTATGTTTGGGCAACTGGACCGATTGCCTAATGTCTGGTTACTTAAAGTGAGGTGATAGGAATCCCGCCATTGGGATCTGACACCAACCCAGCTAAAGCCAGTGTCGGTCTCTCACTAGAATATAGCTGCAGGTGGATCAGCCCCCAAACACTAGACATCTAAATTCACAGCCTAGATTTGTGTGAAGTGTAAACCTGAATACAGTTTTGTTTTGCTTCTTGTGGGTTTGATCCTGCACTGTTTCCATTAATGGGTGGTTTTCCAAAGTGTGAATGCAACCAGATTTAAACTTTTTTTTTATATTAGAAAAAAATAAAAACCAACTAAACAAAAATCCCCCAAAAGAATACTTCCCCCCCTCCTGCCCTGCCCCCTGGCAACATTATATTGAAGACTATTATACATGCTTTAGCACAGTTTATCCCAATTTGACCCAACTGTTGGTCTCCAGCAAAGAATATCCCAAAATTAAATGCCAGGAAGAGCTGATGTTAAGAGTGCTGCCCATTGGTAAAATGCGAAGGGAAGCCTGGCTGTTGATTTGGCCAACACTCACACCACTTAGGAAGAAAGAACTACTTGCTCTGCTTTATTAGGGGCATTAAATTCAGAGATGCCTCTGAGAAGTTATATTTGAAAGTGTGAAAATTACATTTAATAGAGCTCTTAAAATATGACGACTGGGCGACGGTTTCTTCTGACAGCCAGCAATTACTTAATCATACAAATTTCTTTCACTGTGTGAAAGAAATGGAGAGAAGCAGGTGATAGTTCCCTTTAGGCATCTGAAGATTTGATAACCTTATTCCTTCAGATGTACTCAGGAATATTACTGTCTCTAATCTCTACATCAGTTACAGAAAAGCAATACAAAAAGTCATCCCAAAGATCCTGGCATTAGTTTGTTTATGTCATAGCCTTTAACTTTATGAAGCATTTTGTGGGGGTGGAATTTGACATGCCTGCTGCAATTGTTCTCTTGATTCAGTGTAGCTAGAGAAATAAATTTGCAGCAAATGGGAGTCAAGAAAGAAAGGCAAGCAAATGTAAAAGGAGGCATTTTTCTTCCAGGAAGTTTTTACATTAGACTTCTGAAAGATTTTGACTGGAACATGGATTCTTCAAAAAAAGTAATTTGACACTGGGAGAAATCAAGCATCGCATACCTTGCTGGTGCCTGAGTCTTTCATTTGTCTTAGTTAGAATTTTATGTTTATGTGATGGGTATTTCCTGAAACTGTGCAGTGGACAGTCAATACTGAGGCCATTTGTATTTCCCCACAAGGTGGTACTGTGGTACTGACTATAGAAGTCTTGTTTTGGCTATAGTTGATTTATTTTTGTAACCCTTCTGCAGATGTTTCAAAGACAGATTTTTGTCTGCCAAGAAGGTAGTTTCAGCGTTAGAATCAAATTTCTTAGTGGAATGGTCTTAAGGCTTTTTTGGTGTACTTTCTTTTCCTAACTTTCTGTCTCATTAAAAATAGATTTTATTGCAAGTTGAGATTGTTAGAAAAACTCCATTATTGCCCTTTGAGCTTTTTCACCTTTTATTGCATTTTTAAAATCTAATCATCCTATTTCAAACTCCCTTGTTTTTCAAACTAAAACAATAGCTCTTGTAAGTTTATTCAGAAATTCATGTGTTTGTGCACCCACCATTGCATTTGAGAACCTGCATAATTTCTGTGGTTGTGTCTATACTACTACACTACTGTAGTGTATAGCTTATTTTAGAAAATGGAATAAGGTTAGCATAGAGGTCTGAGCACTACTCTGGGGGTCTGCATGCTGTTAAATGGTCAGCATAGTCCTTGGCAGGGCTTTGGCCCAGGACACCAAGTACTCCCCTAGACAGAGATTATCAGGGTTTGACTGTAGCCTGTGCTTTACGGGGAAAAGAGTTAAGCTATATTGATATGTACCATGCAGTAGTTATTGGTCTTAAGACCAGAGGACAGGCCCTGGTCCACTTTATTGACCAGTATCAATGTAGCCCCTAGCACCCACCGAGTCATGCTTTTGCTCCAGGCTAAGCGGGTGCTCAGGCAGGATTGGGGCTGCTCAGTTTTAGAAATGTGAACTCCTATTTTTATGATCTAGCTTTTACATCCATTATTTTTCTGTGTGGTCTGTTTCTATTCACCTCATGTACATGGATACACCATAGATACCTTGAAAAAGCAGTTACTCTGCAGATGCTGGTCGTACAAGGTATGAAGCATCATGCACAATCTATAGTTAAAAGCAGGGGGGGACATCAGAAGGGAATCCGGTTATAAAAAATGAGGCTTTTTAATGCATTTGGAGGCTCGCATTTGACTGCTATTTAAAAAAATATATGGCATTACAAAACAGTGATCTATGCCTTATTTAGTGATATGTTATAGCTTTTTCAAAATAAGTTACTTAGTTTTCTATAGGGTTTCTGTATATTCTTCCCGAGTGGAAGAAATACTTTTGAGAGCTGAGTGTGGCTATTATCTTTCAAACCTTCCTTTCAAATAGCATCCCACTCCAGTTTCTTGTGCTTCATGGTGGGCCAGGGACTACAACATGCTTCAGGCAAGTGAGAGAGACCCCAGGCAGGTCCTGAATTAAGGGGGTGCACTCATGTGGCATCATACAGTCCTTTATTGAGGCAGAATGAATGCCTTGAGTCCACAAGCAGTCCTGAAGGCCTTGTTTGCCAAGGTCCACAGCCTGCCCTTCATGGCCTCTAGGTCCTGCTAAGGTGAAAATGGGACAGAAGATAGTCTTCTTTTTTAGGAATATGTGACTTCCCAACACTGAGGTGAGGAAGTGGAAGGCATGGGAACAGCAGACAGGGGCTAAAAGGAGAGGTGAAGGGCCACTAGTCCTCTGGAATGTAATATTTGCAAAGCAGATCACTGGGGTCTGTTGTCAATATTATGGTCCTATTACTCTGGAGGTAACATGAGAGCAGGATAGGAAGAGCTACACAAGATACTTCTATTCAGACATTCTGTAGACTCTACAAATGGGAGCCCTTTCTTTGGGCATCAGATCCCAAGCAGAGAATTTCTCTATGATTAAATCTTCTCAAAGCATAAAGCTGTGTGTGCTGGTTTTGGCTGGGATAGAGTCAATTTTCTTCCTAGTAGCTAGGGTGGGGCTATGCTTTGGATTTGTGCTGGGAACAGGGTTGATAACACAGGCATGTTGTAGTTACTGCTGAGCAGGGCTTACACAGAGTCAGGGCCTTTTCTACTTCTCACCCCACCCCACCAGTGAGGAGGCGGGGGGTGCACAAGAAGTTGGGAGGGGACACAGCTGGGACAGCTGACCCCAGCTGACCAAAGGGCTATTCCAGACCATATGACGTCATGCTCAGCATATAAATCTGGGGGAAGAAGAAGTAAGGGGGGGACATTCGGAGTGATGGCATTTGTCTTCCCAAGTAACCATTATGCGTGACGGAGCCCTGCTTTCCTGGAGATGGCTGAACCCCTGCCTGCCCATGGGAAGTGGTGAATTAATTCCTTGTTTTGCTTTGCTTGTGTGTGTGGCTTATTCTTTGCCTATTAAACTGTCTTTATCTCAGCCCATGGGTTTTACTCTTCCAGTTCTCTGCCCCATCTTCACCAGGGTGGAGTGAGTGAGTGGCTGTGTGGTGCTTAGTTGCCGGCTGGGGTTAAACCACGAGAGTCCTTTTTGGCACCCAATGTGGGGCTTGAAGGGTTCGAGGTAAAGATGGATTTGATTGGAATGTGCTAGATTCAAATTATAGCTCTTATTGTGGTTTAGCTATTAATCGGTGGGCTCCTGTGCTTGCCATGGGGCTTGCTTGCCTTAATATATATTAGAGTCTAGTGCTTGTTAGTGGCTGCTTTTTGCTTTTGCTGCTTGCTGTACTGCTGATCATCTTACTCTTCTGTGCCTGCAAACAGTTTGATAACAGCAATGGCAATGCGTCTGGGCTGGCAGATGGCCAGGGCATCGCTGCTGTTTCTGTGCTGTTCTACTGGATGGGCTGGAACTCCAGTGTGAAAGCGAGTCGAAGGGGCTGTGATCTGTGGATGAGTCCATGTGGGAGCAGGACACCCTCAAGTATCTGTGTCTGTGGATAAGTCTATGCCAGAGCAGGTACATCTCAAAGCATCTGTGGCCATCACTATGTCTGTGTCACAGCAGGTATACCTCTGAAGGGGTTGTGGCCCAAGGATAAGTCCACACTGGAGAAGGTACATCTCGAAGCATCTGTGGCTGTGTCATGCTGGAGCTCCCTAGAGTGTGTGGCCGTGGATAAGCCCACGACAGAGCAGCACCCCTGGAGAGACTGCAGCCATGGGCAAGGCCCTGCTGAAGCAGATTCACTCCTGAAGGGACTGTGGCTTTGGGTTAGGCCACACTGGAGCAGGTATATCTGTGAAAGCATTGTGGCCCATGGAGAAGACTGTGCTGGAACAGGTGCACCTCAAAGCAACTGTGGCTGTGAATAAGTCTATGCTGCAGCAGGTATAGCCCTGAAGAGACTGTAGCTGATAGATAAGGCTCCACTTGGAGCAGGTAGACCCCTAAGGAACTGCAGTCTGTGAATAAGTCCAAGCTGGAGCAGGGGCAAGGGGAGGAGTTCATTGCAATGTTAAACCCTGATGGTCTGGTCCAAAGGGACCAAGGGGTGGAGATGGTAATGGAAATACCTTTAAATTGTTGTAACATGTGATTTGAGTTGCATGTTATAGGAATTACTATAGCAGGAACCACCTGAACCAAAGGAAGAGAAGCCTTACAAGAAGCAGTGCAAGTGCAGCAGTGGCCTGAACCTGAGCTGGCTTTGGTGCCCAGTAACTCCATGCAACACACCACCTCTCCTGTCCTAAGTGACCAGCATAAGAGATGGAGCCCAAAGTCTTGGACTAAATGAACTCAGTGGACATTTTGTGGGCATTTGTGGACATTTACAGACATTTTACAGGGGTGGTCCATAGACTAAGGGAATGATATCTGTGTACTGTATCAAAGTATTGAAAGGGGGGCGGTGGTTAATGAGGATGTATTGGGTAGTGTGGGACCTCAGCATGACATAAATGGTATCAAGTAAGGGGTGGAGAATGTGCTGCTTTTGGCTGGGATAGAGTTAGTTTTCTTCCTAGTAGGTAGGATGGGGCTATGTTTTGGATTTGTGCTGGAGACAGTGTTGATAACACCGGGATGTTTTAGCTACTGCTGAGCAGGGCTTACACAGAGTCAAGGCCTTTTCTGCTTCTCACCCCACCCCACCAGCAAGGGAGCTGGGGGTACACAAGCAGTTGGGAAGGGAAACAGCTGGGACAGCTGACCCCAGCTGACCAAAGGGCTATTCCAGACCATTGACATCATGCTCAGTATATAAGCTGGGGGAAGGAGAAGGAAGGGGGGAACATTTGGAGTGATGGCGTTTGTCTTCCCAAGCCACCGTCCCACCTGACGGAGCCCTGCTTTCCTGGAGATGGCTGAACCCCTGCCGGCCCATGGGAAGTGGTGAATGAATTCCTTGTTTTGCTTTGCTTGTGTGCGTGGCTTATTCTTTGCCTATTAAACTGTCTTTATCTCAACTGATGAGTTTTATCACTCTTACTCTTCCAATTCTCTGCCCCATCTCCACCAGGGGGTGAGGGGAGTGAGCAAGTGGCTGTGTGGTGCTTAGCTGTCGGCTGGGGTTAAACCACGATACTGTGCCTGTACACCCTACCTGGAAAATGACCTAACAACATCTTCAGCTTTTGGCTCTGCTTTTGGACAATCTCCACCTATTATTGTATTCTTCCTACCATTTTCCCCCATTACAAAGAAGTTGCCTGAGTCCTGGAACTTTCCTGCAAATGTGCATGCTTAAATTAACACTTTCTACGGGTTCTTTTAGATTTCCATTTTTTTCTTGATGGAGATGATTGACAATATTAATTCTATATGAGAGAAAAATATATCCAGTGCCCTGGGAAAGTGTTCTGGACCTGGGAGCAATGTCTCAAGTGTGTTTGAAAAAATAAGTGTGTGTCTTAGGCAGGCTCTTGAGACTGCAGGATGAGAGAGGTACTCTTGAAGAAGTAACACTGAAATAGTTTGCCAGTAGTACATAGATAGGATTGCTGGTAGGGATGTTTGGTAACATGAGTATGGTTCTTGTTTCCAGGACTTAGAGTTCATAAAAAACAGGTGAAAAGAGATTAAATGCTTTTCCGACATCATTTTTCCATGTCAGAATTTGCTGTTGGTGCCACAAGTCATCTTTGCAGAAGGAAAAGTGAGCTATGTAGCTACAAGCAGGAAAGAGAGGTGTGCGTATGCACTGTAAACTGGGAATCTTGTTTCCCATGACACTGGATCCCTGTAACAGCATTTCTTTGTTGTAAAAATGCACTTCAGAGATTGAATTGAAGCCATACAAGACAATTTTAAGAATCATACTTCTGAAAGTAGAGGAACATCACACAAAGAGTAGCAGACACTGAAAATATTTGCCCTGTGGCTTCCAGCTTTGGTTTCTATTCCTAAATGCTCCTTCTCTGAAGCCTAAGAACACTGTTAAGCTGGACTCACCCCTTCACAGGCCAGTCTTAGCTCACATGCACTCTGAAACATCTGCAGACTGATGTAAGTCAACCAGAAACCCCAGTGTTTTATCAGACATTTTGGGCTTTAGGGAACCTCTCCTAAAGCACAGCTTTGGTATTACGGAAAGAAAATTAAGGGTCTCCAAATTGAGATGGCCACCAAAGGGGACTGCGGGATCAGGATTATAAGAAATCTTTTAAGAATGCACTTAAGAAGTAACAGATCCAAGAAAATGACCTTTGGAAAGTCTCTTATTCTCCTGTAATTTCTTTGCCAGTTGTTTTTGCCAAGTATGTCTACATGATGTTCTAGGGTGAAGTACCTGACCCTCAAAAGCTTGGGAGTCTGTGTACCTCTACTGCTTTAACATTTTTTGGAAGAATTCAAACATATATTCTAGTCACCAACTGAAGAATGGATTCTGGTTTATCTAATAAATGATATAAATTGCTGGTCTGTTCTATCTGGACAAAAGAAATGAAAAAGACCTCAGATAAAAGCCTGCCTTTATTAAAGAGCCAAAGACATTTTAGATCTCATTTGGCCTTCATGCCCTACTCATTCCTCCTCTCTTTATCTAGTGGTGCTTTGCTGATACAGTTATTATCCTTTTCAGCTACTCTAAACATATATTATTAATTCTGCAACTGGCTTTCTACCTCCAGCCCTTTTAATAGGAAGCTGACTAAAATCCTGTAAGGCCTAGGAACAACCTGCATATTTCTCACTTGAGTGCGCATACGCTGATTCCCTCTGAATGGCCCTTTTGGGCCATCCCCTTCTTGCTCTGTTTGCTCCCTTGCCTTCTCCCTTCTCCTTGCTGTGCTTCACTTTCTGCATCCCTTCTTCTGTTTCAGGAAACCCTCTTTGTCCTCATTTTCTGAATGGTTTTTTCCATTCATCAGGAAGCTAAAAAAAATCAGGGAAATGGGTGGTAAGACTTGGAATTGAATCCCACCTGTGAGGTGGGTTCAAGATCTAGATTGAAATTTTTCAGTGAATGTCCATTTTGACATTACAGCCTGCTTTTTGCGTTGTATAAATGGCTGGCCTAAACTATCGTAATCATCATGTTGGCTGGTTTTAAAATCCATGGGTTCTTCTTTAAAGACTCACTTAAATACCCCCCCCCACTTCAAACAATTACTTCTCTCTTTCTCTCTTCATTAGTAATCCCCTCACATGCTCTTTGCTACAGTGTTGTTTCATCTTGTGTTTGTTTGTCCTAGCTAATTTAGATATTAAGTCCTTGGTGACTGACAATGTGTCTATCTATGCAAAGCACACTTAAATAAATAAATTTAATAATAATTAATAATAAATATGCCAGCTGAAAGCTCTGCATCTGAGCTAGCAAGGACGACGCTAACATTGATATATTTAGTTTCAGGAGCAATGCTTGGCCTTCCCCTGCCACGGCTCCTGGTGAAGGACTGTTAATGGCTGCTGCGCTCTGAGGGGCATTGGGTCCCCTGCTCACAGTCCTCCCCATCAGAGAGTCATTCTGTCTTGACCCTCATTGCTCACCAATATGAAATCCAGCCTTCAGAGCTGGACCACCTGAAGGTGGTCAAAATACAAGAGGAGAGGATAGAATCTGATTTGGGGGAGAGGATCCTGCAAATCCCTGACATCTCCCAGAAGTCACTATTCACAACTGGTTCCAGTCCCTTACCAGCAGGAAAATTTTTACATCTTTATGCATCCTTCTGTGTGGGACAAATTATTTTCTCTCTCTCCCTGCCCCCGTTTCCTATACATGGAAGACTTGCAAAGCAAGCAAGTGCTTTTGTGAAACAGACTCGGGCAGAATCATTGAAGCTGGCAGGAAAGAATTCATGTGGTGTGCGTTAACAGTTGTCTAAGCTAGAACGCTATTTAATCTGTTATTCCTGGTGGGCACTACCTTGTAGAAAAATGATATTAGTACAGATATAATCTTTCAGTTAGTAATAAACCTCAGGAGTGGTCTGGCAGAGAAAGGGGAGAAATGAGTCCTTCCCGAGCAGAGGTAAACTGGGCAAAATCTGCCCTTCATGTGTCTGCCTGAAGAATTATGACTTTTGATAGAAGCAAGTTAGTCACATTATATATTGCCTTTTTATGTCATTATGGGAAGAAGGGATTACTTTACATACCCTTTCTCTGGTCAATCCCATAGCTGGAACTGCAATAAAAGTCAGGAAAAGAATAGCAGAATAATATGTAGCAAAGGCAGAAGAATTACTGTAATTTCTATGATTATTAATCCATCTGAACATGGCGATTTTTATGAGAGATGGCAATGTCTAGAATGTGTCCACTGTAGTAGCAGTTTTCACTGCCTTCAAAATCATAAAATGTTTACTGCCACGAGTAACGTTTGCCACTTGGGGTTTCTTCTCCCAGTTCACCCCTGGGGAAGAGGGGTGAGTGCTCATGAGCTTTGGCTTCTGTAGAATCTTTACATTTTTACACAGGCATAAAATGCATCTTGGAGGAGGTGGTCGGATGCTCTGTGGGACTGAGGAGCCACAGACTAGATCACAAGGCATTTCTTTCTCAGGCAAACAACTTTTCTTCTTACCCTGTAAGGCTTCATTGTGACAGCACTTTCTGAGGTCCAGGGAGTACTTTGAATATAAACACTGCAATCTTGAGCTTCATTCAATAATTTGCAGAGTCAGTGGAGAAAGTAATATGATTTGTTCACTGTAGTCAGCTAGGAGGTGTCTCTGAAGGTCTGATTCCTTCATGTTCAAATAAAATGCACTGTTACAATCCAGATGGGAGTTAATGATGGCATACATAACTAAGATGGACTTGCTTAGGGTGGAGTCTTTTAACCAATCAGAGATAAAAGAAAGTGTTATCGATGGATATGGCTCCTTGGGAGCTTGGTGTGAATGAGAAATCCAGATCTAAGTTAAATACTGTGGGCATGTAGTGTCAAAGAAAGGATATTGCACAGTGACTATAAACGTTCTGAAGTGTGCTGCACAGCCTCCAGCATAACCTCTGTGTCTCTCAAGTTCCAGGTTGCCCAGCCATTTTTCAAATATGAGCTATTTTTGGCTTGTGTGGTGAGGCCAGTATATTTGCCCTCCCCTTTTCCCCAGCTTTTCCCTTAACAATAGCAAAGATGTGGCCAGTTGCAGTATCTTTTATACTTTATGGTGACGTGTGGCTCATTACCAGTTTGGGGATACAGCCAGTGGGCTCAGCCATCACTCATCTGCCTCTGTGATTTGAGCAAAGGTGGGGGATAATGAAGGCTACTCAGCGCTGCGTGTTGTCGCTGAATTGTTGGTGTCTTCATCCGTATCATCTGACTCCGCCATTTCATGGCTGCACACAGATGCTGATAAGACCTTGAGAGAGAATTGTTTCCTGCAGGACTCTTTTTTTAAGAAGCCTGTTGACGGACAAGCATTTTTCTCATTAGTACTTGTTAGGTGCTTTTAGCCCTGAAATAAGCAACTGTTTGAGCCTGTTCCTCATGGTGACTTTCTGTTCCAGGCAGGACAGCAATACCTGCCAGACCCCTTACCAGGTTATGTTTGCAGCTTAGCCCAGGATCTCATACTCACTATATTGAAGATCCTATGATCTTTATGTGAAGCAGAGAAATGCTACATAATGGTCTTCCAATTTTTGTTTCGTTTGACAGCTAAATACCAAGTCATTGTGAATGAGACTCACTTCCCCAAACGCAGCTGTCTGAGGCTGAGCTAATCACCTTCCTTCATTAACTAATGAAGAAAACTGGGCGCTTCTGGGATGCAATTTGTTTTATACCAAAGTAGATACCTCAAACGTACAAGAGGTGTTGAGACCTGGAAATTTCAAAATGAGTGACTTAATTAGGTCACTAAAAATTAATTCAGGCCAGGGAACAGGCTGTTTAGGCTTAGGGGACAACAGGTGACTATTTATAGCTTCATTTATTATTATTAAGAAGAATCTCAGTAATCAATATTCCCTTGTTTTGCAGTGCTTTACAGGAATTTTATTTCTCATAATTCCTCTTTTTTTTTTTTTTTCCTTTGGGAGAGGAGAGCCAGGATTCCTTTCTTTCCAATTCAAATGTGACTTCCACCCATATTTTTTGAAAGGCAATTCTACCCAGGGATCTGAAACTGAGAGATTTGTGTTACTCAAACAAATGCAATGGGCTCAAGACAGGACTAGCTGAATGTTATTTTATAAGCAACACAGGAGATCAGATTAAATGATTCAGTGGTCCCTTCTAGCCTTAAAATCTATTAAAAAACTTGAACAAGTTCAATAAAAATGTAGTAACATTTTACAGAAATTACTCTAAAGCCCCTAAGAAATAAACAATAGTCATTAATAGCCTTCTAATGATGTTTTCACTATATATTTCTAGAGCAACAAATCCTGCAGAGAGGGATATATTTCTTTTTAAATTGGTGGTTTGATGAGGAAAAAAAAGTCCTCACTTGAACATTCAGCCCTGGTATAGCAAAAAAGCTTGTTTGCTAGTGTGGATGCCTCGTATGCATTTGCAAGTAGGAAGAACAGTAATTTAGAAATGAGAGGAGGATCTCATTTGAAAGTGAATTTTCAAAGCATCGCTCTGTGTATCGTTTAGACAACCCTTGGCTCTGACCGCTGTGTACAAATGCATGAGCCAGTGTGTGTAGGCAGTGTAAGTCATTCAATTTTCCTACTATATAATAATAAAAAGCCAAATGGTGTTGAAGCCAGCATTTAGGTCTAGAGAAGGAAGCTGTGATAATGCCATGAGTCCTTGCACTCGGGGATCAACAGTGATGGCATACAAAGCAGACACAATGACAGGCAGCTTCTTGCTTAACAGATGCTGATCTGAGCCGCAGACACAGATTTATCCAACCTTATTTTTATCTTCCGGCTCCTGTACCCCGACTAATACCTTTAAGAAAATGAGTGGTGCTTTAAAACACAGTAACTCAAGCCTACAGGAATTAAACACATTTGAAAACAAGTTAATTCATCCTGGTTAATATCACAGATTTCTGGCCTTTCTTCCTTCCTCTTATTCCCCTCAGTTATATCTGTTTTACATTTTAATGTAATATATTGTACTGTTGAGGCAGTAGTTTCAATTCATGCTAGTGAAAAAGAATAGAAACCCAGAACTGCTGCAATACCATGTGCCTTCTGGGGATCCCCACAGCCAAATGTGTCTGGAGAACTTCCCTTCATAGCATATAGCTTCTGCATCATCCCTAGTAAAAGACATGATTAAATGCCTGGAATATAGTTAAATACATACTCTGCACGCACAAACAAGTTTTTCATGACAGAAAAAAAATACTTTTTATTGCTTTTATTAGCATTATTGCACAAAGACGGGACTAAGAATTGTTTTTACAAATTTTATTTGTGGTGAGACATGGGTATTTAAAGAAGATCAACTGTAGAAAGAGATGATGATTTCAGTAATTTTTTTATAATCAGACCATCACATTCAGGTTTACAGTCTGGTTGGAGGTAGTGTGATGGTCCAAATTAAGAGAATTGAGAATGATGACTGTCAGAAAGGGAGTATTAAATAGACAGGGAAACAGTCAAGCCTCTAATTCCATTACAATACTCACAGATAAAAACCAGCAAATTCAGTGGCACAAAAAACGCTGGCATGTTGACTCTAGAGAAACTTGGTGAGGCCATTCACATGAGTAGAATATTAATTCTGATGGCAGAAATTCTGTATGTAAAGTTATCTCAAGAAAGTGTTTCTGAACTGCTCAGGACTCAGAAAAAAGCTTGGGTCTAAAGTGCTTTAAGGGTGAGGCATTATTTTTAGGTGTATATAACATACTGAACTACGGAGACTCTAAATGCTAGCAAAATGTATGTATCTTTTAGTAATGGACCGATGGTGATGCTTAGTGATGCAAAGAGAAATGTGGAAGTGCTGATAATGTTATTCTTGCATAATTTTTTCCTCTATGTAAAAGGGACCGGGATGTGAATTGGAAGTGTGGGTATGCTGTAGCAATGTCCACAGTTCCTTCCCACCCCTGCTGGGGTTGGAATGCTGTAAATATTCCTGTGAGATTTTGGTCCAAAGCAGCAGCAAAATGCTGCCGGTCACAATTTGTGATATAAAATTAAAGTAGACAGCCCAAAGGAGCTAGTGACAATAAGTA
The DNA here is from genome assembly GCF_000687185.1 of Egretta garzetta. Lineage (NCBI taxonomy): Eukaryota > Metazoa > Chordata > Aves > Pelecaniformes > Ardeidae > Egretta > Egretta garzetta. Next base: position 630,623 of record NW_009258727.1, read on the forward strand.
AATAACATTTACAAATATGCTGGAGGGGAGAAAAAAAAAAAAAAAAGCAAAAGCAAAAGCAAGAGAAGCAGTCAGTCTCTTGATAGATGACAAGGGTAATAAAAACCAGAGGGATGAGGCTTTGCACAATTCTCTTATCTTTCTGTCCTTGTTCTCACTCATGCATCCTAAGCTGGAAATGGGTTCCTCTCATGTCTAATGGGAAGGGACATATAGTATAAAGGAAATAAGAAGAGCAGACATATTCCAGTGCCTTCACTGCTGCTTGTGTGAGCTTATCACCATACGGGGAACACAAAATCTTCAACTCTGTAACAAAGCTCAGTCTAAATGTCTGGCAAGGCTCACAACACTGCAGGCCAACCCTGCCTTTCCTGCTTGGTCTTCACATCTGGCCCCTCCATGAAGATGGAGCAGCACGTCCTTCCTGGTGTAGATGAACCCATCACAACCCTGTGTGGTCTCTCTGGGATGAGACAGTCCAGGAGGCAGAAGCTCTGCAGCTTCTTTCTGCCTCTGCTCTAGTTCCTCAAGAAAGGGTTTATCTGCCTTTCTCCTACCGTGTGCCTCTACGCTGCCAGTTGTCTAAAACTCTTCCACATCTGCTAGAGATGTGCATCACACTGAAAGGACATGGCACACTTGAGTGGCTTTTTTCGACTTCCCTGATTCCCTCCTAGTGTAGGTGAGGCTTTTTCAGGGGAACAAACTACCAAACTAATGCACCATTCCTTGTATTTCCCTACTGTGGTCTCTCGGGGTGCCTTGACATAAGCCACGTACCCTGACAGGCTCTGCCAGGATTCCCGTCACAGCACTGCCACAAAGCCTCTTTCACCAGTCTGTCTTTGTCTCCCGCTTTCCCAGCAGCTCTCCATTACTGCTTTCCCAAGACTCAAACATTTCTCAGTGCCACTCCTTTCATCTCCCCTCCCTTTCCCCTCCTCGCCATCCTTTTTCCCCCTGTTTTCCCAGCAGCATCATCCCCTGTCCCTGTGTCAGCCCGGCGCCTCTGCCTGAGTTCGGTTGTTAACAGAAGTCACTGGCGTGACATACAATTACATGGTTACAGATTATGGGGCTCTATTTAGTAATGAAATCTTTGCTTTCCTCCAAGTGGCAGAATATAAGTAAACTTGAAGGTTTACCTTCCATGGAAGTTTAACAGCTGAGGCAGGGAGCCGCATCTGTGTGGAAAGGAAACTGGAAAGATTTATGGAAGGAAGGTAACGAGAGCTTGACAAATAGGGGAATTATCCCGTAGAGGATCCCTGTGCTCCTCAGACTGCCTTGCTCAGAGCCGGAGCAATGCTGGCCTCCAGGGCTGTTCAAAAGGGGTCTGCAAACCCGCAGCGCTGCGGGAGCGCAGCAAATGCAGCCAGAAATGTGCTGGCAGCTGAGACCTCCCTGGGCCTGTAAGCTGCTCCTAGCTGGAGAAGAGTGGGATGGAAAGGCAAAAGGAAATAATTTGTGGGGAACTTCAGATAAAGAAGGTGCCTGGGCTGGCTGCGGGCTGAATGCCGGGGCTGCGTATGAAAGGATCCCGGGGAAGCTATCCCACCCCAAGGCAAGGGTCAGCCAGCGGCTGGGCTTGCTGGGCTGGCTCAGGCAGGGCTGGGTCCCCATGGACGGTCAGGAGAGAGCAGGTCCAGTGTCCCAGTGAACCTGAGCCGCTGCCCGTGGACAGCCCCCAGGAGCTTCTGGAAGGGAAGGTGCCCAGAGCTGCCCGCAGCCCAGCCCACCTCAGCGGACACGTGGGAAGAGTCTTCCCCACTTAGCACACTGCGTACGCCGTGTGTCCCTCTCTAGCTGGTATAGCCTAACATGGCTACGCTGCTCTTGCTAACGTAGCACATTTATTCAGAGCAGATTGCCAGCACTGTGGGCTGGGTTAGCCTTAGGAGCCCGCTCAGACAGTGAAATTTAGGAGAGCAGTGAGTGACTCCAGCAGCTGCCTGTTCACGCCTGCATAGGCTGGCGCTCTGTGGCCTCCATCACCTTCACCCAGGGCAAAGCTTGAGATAATCAGCAAGTAAAACCTGTAACACGCTGAAGTAGATTAACTAATGCAAAGTGCTTTTCCACCCCGCCGCAATTATGAGCTGTTGCTAGCTCTTCGTTTAAGTAAATGCATGGAATTTTTTTCCTGCTAACCTGAAATACCTACAATTGCTTGTATGAAAGTCCTGGTTTGATCGTGCATCCATGTTCTTTGATCACGTGTTCAGGATGTATGTCACATATGCATTGCTTCTGCCTATAGAAAAAAATGAATGTAGAGAAAGAACTGTAGTGAAATGCATTGAAGAGTTTCATAAAGTGAAATGCCCACAGCAACGTTGCTGAGCAGGACTGAGAGCACACAGTTAACATAAAAACCATTCCAGAAGAAAACCAAACCATTCCAGAAGAAAAACATGTCATATGTATTATGCAATATGATAAAGCTAATACCTCTCTTGGAATCTTAAGCTTTGGATCTTGTGATTTCTCTATGTTTAGCATTCTCAGACTTTGTGTTGTGATAGCAATCTTTTCCATTAATTTGCCATCTAGTTGCAAAACCAAAGCACTGCTTTTGTTTTATTTGTTTACATTTTATTTACAAACAGGTTATGTCCATGTTCACAGAAAAGCTAAATTGAATTCAGTACAATGTGGGCTTATTAAAAGGCTGGCTAACAGATTCACTTTGCCCAGAAAACTGTGCACTATGGTATGAAGTATTCCTTTTCCAATTAAAGCTATTTATTTATTTTGATTTCTAGCAGTCATGGTGAATTCTTGTCAGTGGTATTTTTTTCCACAGAAACGCTCTGTATTTTTGCAGGAGTAAAACTGCATGTTTAATTGGTTATTTTAACACCTTTAGTGCAATATCTCCGTGCTTTAATAGGGCTATAATTTTTAAATGTAGGTCCGTTATTTTCAATGGCACGAACATTGGCAGACTTCTCAAGTGTCTTGCTTCTCACTGGTGTCTCTGATTTCACATTAAAATCCCTCTTTGTCCCTCCTTAGTCCCTGCTGATGACCCTTATTAACCAGAAAGATTTCTAGAGCTGAAAAGCTTATCAGGTTAGAAAGGGGCATGTTGCAAAAATGTGGTTTTGTCAGAACTTAAAGTAACCACCAGGATAAAGAAAGAAAAGCCTGTGGTGTTGCCCTGGGCTGCATAAAGATAAAGATAAGTATGCCAGAAGTTAGCTGATTTTTTCTGAGTCTTTTTTCTGCTGTGATGGGATGAAGCATTAGGCAGAAGCATTTAAATTTTACTCCACTACAGGGCATCAAAGCTGTGCAGTATCCTGCTTACCTAGCACTTGGCTTAGCCTTCAAGTCAGCAGGTCAGGTCCCATAGATGGTGACAAGCAGGTCATCTACCTACTTTCCAGATGTGTATGGGGGAAACTCAGTTGAGCTCTTGCCCTCTTTCTGTCCTATCTGGTAGAAAAAAGATGCAAAGGGTCGAGGGAGAAATGGCTGTATGAATGGCTCTAAAATACTTTACTATGCTTGTGTTGAATGCATGAGGCCAAATCTTGCATTGGTGTCAGCTGGTGTCATGCCATGGGTGGGCGAGGGGAACTCTGTTGATGCTGCTTGGGACCTGGCTCTTTGAGTTGTGCCTCTTTAGATAGCAGAGTTTCATTGGCTTCATCAGAACAACTCATGTAGCTTTGCACATGAGTTTCCTATGAGTGAAGTTAGCAAAACTGGACCAATTATGGTCAGAAAAATCAAGTGTTTTATCCTAAAATGCAGTGTGACTGAAAAAGGCTAGAGTTCATGATATGCTTAGCCACTGAACAGGAAAATCTCTGAGAAGTGCTAAGGACAGAGGACAAACCCGATGTTTAGGTGTGTAAGGAAGGAATATAAAGTATGAGTGGGAAACTGGTGTTCCACATTGTTCAATGCTGGGGAGATATTTACTGGAATAATAATAAATGAGGCCAGAATATCTTCAAGAAGGATACTGAAAACCAGGAAAATGTTACTGCCCTCATCACAAATCTTTCACCAAGATTTAACAAAGAGAGTTTCAAGTCTATAAACATACCATAAATTTAGAGATGTAAGAAGCTTGATGTATTTTCATTCTCCAAGAGGAGATTAAGAGGTGAACTGATTATGATTTACACTTATGTAAGGAAGATATTTGTGGAGATGAGTCTTTAATGCAGTGGAAAAGCCATAATGGGATCCAATAGTCAAAAAATAAGATGGGCAAATAAGATGTGTGTTCTTAGTATTGAGGGTGATTAATCTACAAAACAATTTAACTTGGAATATGATGGCTTTTCAATTGCCTGATATCTTTGAATCAACAGAGGACATTTTTCTCAGAGATGGGCTATAGCTCACTGGGACATTAGGCACTTGATGCAGGAGTCAGTTGTTAAAGTTCTGTGGGGAAAGGAAAGGTCAGGCTAACGGATCATATCATATCATATCATATCATATCATATCATATCATATCATATCAATCATATCACATCATATCATATCATATGTCATATCATCTAGCCTTGTGATTTATGAATCAATTATGTCATCTTGGCAAGCTCTACATTTTGATCCCTGTTTTTATCTGACCTAAGCTTGAGTATTGAAACTTTACACACAATAGTCTATAAAATCAGGGAGAGGGTCAGCAATATTTCTTGGGAAAATTTGTGAAATGCTAATTTTTCTTTTCCAAAGTGGTGAACATCAACTGTAAAGCAAATGGACCTTGAAACCCTTAGCCATCCCCTCCTCCTGGCCTGACCAAGTGGTCAGTTGGCATGTGATAACTTGCTGTTATCATACAGGCCATTATCATTCCACTCAGTGTCCACTCTGTCTCAGCCTATGTGGAGATGCAAATAAGATTGCTCACCCCGGACCCCTATGAGAGTAGTTCAGACTGAGCAGAATATACAAGAGGATTTGCTTTTCTTCTCTGTTTAACACTTTATTGCTTTTAAAGTTTGTCCTCTTTCAAACAATACTAGAGGGAGGAGTGGAAATAGAAAAGACCAGTCTTAGGAGGGTTTTTAATTTGTATCCGCTTAAACCAAGAACTTAAGTGAGGATTAAGCAATCTGAACAAATAGAAGGCTGATTCTCCAGAAGTTGAGACATGAATCGGAGCAAAATAAAAATACCTCCTTTGCAGAAGTATGTCATTACGTTGTTGGTGCTATTGAAAACACTTGTTTTATTCAAAAGCTTTGTTATAAAACCTTCATGGGAGTGAAGAGATGGCTGAGAACCAGTGCCCGTAAGCCATAATTGTAGACTCATAAATGTAACAATTATTTTTCTGCTCCTGGAGTCTGTATAATTTCTTTCTCTCATCAAGGATTAAAATAATGAAAAAATTGCAATCATGTTGTCAGAGCATGGTTCATACTTTAATTCAAAGTTTGTGGGCTAATCCTGGCAGTGGTATAACTACAGTGAAGTTTATTGAAGTTACTCCACAGAGGGATTAGATGCTGTTTGTCTCCTAATGCCTCTGCTTTCCACTCTGATAAGATACCTTTATGTAATCAGTCAGGTTTTTCAACCATGGGTGAAATATTGACTATAATATTGTTTTTATCACTGCAAGCTGCAACTTAATTTTTATTTTGTTTCAGTAATATCTTTGTCAATTGGCAACAAACTGTGGTGAGTATGATAAGTTTCTATTTAGCCTGCAAATGTGTGATGAATATATACTCCCAGAGTAATCAGAAGCTGAACTCTAGTAATTATGATTAATACTGTTTGGAAATAATTGTGTTAATTTTAAACTTGAAATTCCAATAGTCAATTTTACACTAAAAATTACGCTTGCAAGATCTTGAACCAGCACCTATCTGTGATGAATGCTTTCACATCACAGTGCTCTTATTTGTGAGGAAATCTCAGCTTCGTTTTGGTGTGGGGTGCAGTTTATGGCATAAAAATGCTATGGTCCAGAACTGTGCACTCCTTCTTTCCAAATGGCTAATAAGTGATTTTTGACTGGCAAGTAATCTGTTGCCTAAAATAAGCAGGAAAAATGGAAAACAAAAAAAGTGGGGGTATTTCTAATTCAAAAGGATTTTACATATTACCAGGGAAGAGAAGCAATATATTCTTACAACCTGAGCACGGTAATACCTCCTATGTCATCAGGTTACAGAGGGATTACATGCATTTAGATATCCTTTATGGAATTTAAGAAGAAATACGAGGCATATGTCATACTGCTCTTAACCCTAAGATGTGGAAGCACCTAGAGAAGCCAAACCAATAGCTGTGTACGTTTGTGTAAGTCTTCTGACACTTGGCCAAGCTGTGCAAAAGCACAACACAGAGTGAGTTTCCTGGAAAATGTAAATCCCCTGAACTGTTATGGTGGCAGCGTGGAGTGTTTGTGCCCCCTCTGAGGTTTGCCTGCAGGAAGCAAAATGGCCTTTCTGGGGCAGGCGGGCAAGTATTTGCCCAGGTCTTGGTGCAAGTGCACAGTAACCCATGAGGGTGGGAGCAAGGGAAGGAAGGAACAGTGCATGGCCATCATGCTGCCTGGTTATGTGTTGCCTTCTTCTACAGGCTTTCTAGGGTGTCGTAGCCATTTTTCTTGGAGGAGCTCGAGAGCACACCAGCCAAGCAGGAAGGGGAGTGTTATGTGACCACGGAGGGATAGCAGGGGATGATCCCTCCATCTTTTGCAGAGAAATACAATTTTTCTCAAGGTCTTAGAATTTCAGTCATTAGTGGATAGAGAGTGAGATTTTGGGTTGTTTGAGGCTGTATATTTTCCTATCTCCGCAAACATCCTTTAGTTTTGACCTAAGCAGGATCTAGTTCCACATCTGTAACACTTTTCTTGTAGCAATTAAAGTAGTTGTCCAGTATTTGATTGTACAAAGCTCACCTCAGTGAACAGCAAAACTCCCACGGACGTCCCTAGGATGAGGTTATTGCCTGCTATTCTTTGGGTACTCTTAGTTGAACGTGGCTCTTTGCCTGTGAGGCAGCTTCCAGGCTCTAATAGTTACTCTAATGGCTATTGAGAATCCCCCACCCTGGGAGCATTATTTACCTTTTCTGCCCCTATGTCCTCTTTGTCTCAAGCTCTTGACAATGCTCTCAACTGGTGTGGCTGCTGTGTTTACCCTCTCCTATATTTCCCTGTGAAAAGAAGAGAAGGATTTGGAGTTTAAGTCATCAAAACCATGATTTTGACAACATGAAAACCTTCATCTAATAAACTGTATGTAGAACAAAAATAAATTCAATGCAGTAAGTAAATGAGTGAAGTTTTGTGTCACTGGGGAAGAGTTCTGTAAAAGCTGTGACAGGGATGAGCAATATTTATTTTATTCATAGTTTCTCAGACTGCAATGCCAAAAAGGCCTATTAGGATCATCTAATCTGGACCTCTTCTCTTCTTCGTAAATAGAATTTTCCCCAGTAATTTCTACATCAACCCTGATAATTTCTTTCTCCAAAGTTGTATTCTTTTAGCAGTGTTGTGCTTGTTAATGGTTATTGATTTAAGCATCATCCATCGTGCTCTTAAAAATGCTTTCTTTAGGGGATGAAAAAGTACACTTTGTTTCTTGTCCGAACAAAATAAGCTTCTTTACTCAGCTTGGCATTTTTCTCCTTTCTCTATACCAAGAGACTTCTGCGAAGCAGCTCAGGGCATTTCAAGGGAATATTCTCAGTTGTCAGTGGAAAAACCCTATTGATTCCAGGAAACAACTGCAGAAAAAAAAAAAAAAGACAACAAGAGGAGAGAAAATGTGAATACCTGGCATATGATTAGCAGATTCAGCAGCTCCACTCACTTTTCTAATTGTTTATAGACAGGACAGGTTGATAGGAATCATTCATTTCTTCCAAAATTATTATAATGTCCATGTCAGCTTTGCTTATCCTCCCAAAACAGTTTGAAGAGTTGACTCCCTGAAATATTTATTCCTCAGTCAAAAAGACAGGCAAAAACCAGTGATGGTGACATGGGAGGAATTTTTCAGAATTGCGTTTGAATAAAGGTGGTTGGGAGGAGGGCATACAGGACCTCCTCATAGAGGTAGGGGAAGGAGGGGGAAAAGAGTCTCCCATGTGTACCATGGGCTTGGCCTATGGAATTGCAAAGTGTGTGATGCTCCAGTTAGAATGGCTTTGTAGAAGTTTTTGTAAATGTTACAGTCACACCGTTCCTGTGAGGCACTGTATGCGCCTGTAAGGTGTTAAACACTTTGCATACACTGATAGCATCAGGAATGGAAGTTAGGAAACATCCTTCTTAACAAAAGGCCCAGGACTGGTAGGACTAAGATATTATGCTCCAACAGTCTAAATATTTCAGGTCTGAGTTTTGCATTGACAATTGTGCTGCTGGTTCCTGTTCCCTTGTAGACTGGAGACATTCTGGTGACAAGGTAGAAGAGGTGAGGAGGTCCACAGCTCTAGCTAAATGGTGAAAGAGAATATAAGGAATAGAAAAGAAATGGGAAATGTACAATATGAATATTAGAGGCTTCTATAGTAATATACATTTTCATAGAGTTATTATATTTCAACTCTCAAGTGGTATAATGTTCCAAATTAACCCTCTCCAGAGCTAGGGCAAAAAAAATATAAACGCAAAGGAACAGCAAAGTGAACAGTGCCTGTGGACAGCTGTACTGCTTATACTGACCTTTGGTTTTACTTATTCTGTCACAAACGGGGAGGGGAAAGAACATAAGGGATAGCAGTTGGCATAAGGCATACTGCTCTCCATTCTTCATTGCTTATTTCACATCTCCTGGGAAGGATTCGGCAGGCTTGGCTGGACCTGATAAGCAGGAGCATTGTACAGCAAAGGGGCCTATGAGAAGTGTCAGTACTCAGTTCAGTCACATTTGTGACTGAATATTGGTACACGTGCTATCATATTATGAGGTGAATGCTGTTCTGCAGGTTTGTACCTAACAAACAACATGAGAGCAAATAGTTGCTGAAAAGTACGTTTTAAAATTCAAAGAAAAAATTTCAAATATTTTTTACATTTAGAATTTGATAAAAATGGTGTAAAGAATTTGATACAAGTGATGGCTCCATAGTGAATACAATATTTTATTTCTCTAGAAGGGCCCAGTTAAGTCATAAACTACAAACTCCCAGTGTAAATGGCTTATGAATGGCAGCAGAGCTCTAAGAATGAGTTCATTTGTTTTCCTTCTGGGGCCATCTGTTGGTATTTCTAATATATGCTTCTTAGCTTTCACCTTTGATCTTTGCAGTTTCCAGGTTTTTAAACTTTTATAGTTCATGATTATATGTTTTAGTGATGTCAGTGAAAGGATATTATCACTTGCAGTGACTTAGTGGGAACTTATTATTAGTTTACTACCCTGAGAATTGCAAATAAATAAGCCAATAAGTAAGTATTATAGAGAGATAGTTGTGTTTCCATAATTAGAGGTTGTGACTAACTCCATGTTTCAAAGTTGATTATAATGTGCTCCCTCACAGGAAAGTTCACTAAAACCAAAGCAAGATGCCTAATAAATCACACATGAAATGTCTTGCTTGAGGTTAATTCACTGTCCAAGCTTTCAGGATTCTCAAAATAAGGCTGGACCGGAGTGCAGTGGTAGTATTTTCTCTTCATATACTCACTCTTTTTTCTTTTTTGAACTGAACCCTCAAAATTACTTTCTTGAGTGGTGCCAAATTTATGCATGTAAACTAAAGCAGAATGAGTCAGTCTTGCGGTAGTGACTGGGGCACAAAATAATTGGTGGGATAGAAGTTAGCACTCAATCTTTTCTCCTCGCTAGCTGTCACTTCCCACACTTCATTATAAACTAGTCATATTCCTGAAATGAAAAACATACTCTCCAGGAAAGGGCAAAGCAAAAGAAAGTGGTATTTATCTGTCTATCACCCTTTCATTGTTCTTTCTTAGTCACAGTCTTCACTAGAGCAAATTTCAATATTTCTGCATCACTAGGTTTTATTCTCATTCACATAGCTGTGCAAACTTAATGCTTCAAATGCTCTTTTTTTTTTTTTTTTTTTTTTCCCAAAGAAACTCCTTTTTAACGAAGCCTACCCCGAACTGCACCTGCCCAGAAAATCTGCAGCCTGGATGAACTTACAACTACGAACATCTCCCTTTCTTCTCTAACCTCTTCCTGTGTCAAAACAAATTTAAATTAACTGCATGATGCTTCAGGATTCTACCTCTTAGATTGCTTCTCCCCATATCCTAATGCAAGGAGGCAGGGAGTGGGTTTGGAAATCAAAGACATGCTGGGAGAGATTCTTCTGGTCAGCTGTACACGGCCACAGCCCAGGTGTCTATACCTGCCTTAGTTGTATAGTTTACCTTTATGGGCAGCAGGAGGATGCAGTCACCTAGAAGGTGCTGTTTATTTAATGTTAAAATAGATGAAAAAAATAAATCAGATTACTCATGTCTGAAGGGGGCCTCTCCCTAAAGGCAGGTTGGGGTGACTGACTTGGATGCGCATGGCTGCTGTAGGTGTGACAGCTCCCATGGTCACTGGTGCATAAACACAAAACTCTGCAGCTTGGATCCTCCATCACTCAGAACAAGGCAGATGGGGCCATTTTGCTGTTATGCCTTTTGTGTGCCCCATTTTTGACCACTGTGAACAGGTCTGGCCTTGTGTTTCAAGAGGGGCATAGGGGGGCTAGAGGAGATGCAGAGAAGGATGAGTAGGGTAATTAATAGGGTGGGGAAGCTGCCTGATGAGGATGTGGGACACTTCAGCTGGAGAGGAGAAGGCTGAGGAGGGATGAGGGATGAGAATCAGAAAAAAAAGTGAAACCCATGGTTTGAGATAAAGACAGTTTAATAAAACAGCAGAGGAAAAGAATAACAATAACAATAATAATAATGGTAAGAGAATATACAGAATATACAAAACAAGTGATGCACAATGCAATTGCTCACCACCCGCTGACTGATGCCCAGCCCTTTCCGAGCAGCAATCCCTCTCCCCCCCCATCCAACTCCCCCCGAGCCTGACATCATATGGTATGGAGTAGCCCTGTGGCCATTTGGGGTCAGCTGTCCTGGCTGTGCCCCCTCATGGCTTCATGTGCACCTGGCAGAGCAGGAGAAGCTGAAAAGTCCTTGACTGGTGTAAGCACTGCTTAGCAACAACTAAAGCATCACTGTGTTATCAACATTCTTCTCATCCTAAATCCAAAACACAGCACTATGCCAGCTACTAGGAAGAAAATTAACTCTATCCCAGCCAAAACCAGGACAGCAAGTCAGAGGCATGGTGCTGGGCTAGATGGATCACTGGTGAGACCCAGTGGGGCATGTCTTAACGTTTCCCTCCACTGACTGTGTTAAGAAATTAAGAGTAGCTGTGCTCCTAGTTTCTATTTCTTGACAGCTAATATTGTCTGGCATCAGTCCCAGGCTGGGTGGTCTGGTAGCATCTACCTCTGATGTTGGTCTGACCTTCTGGAACCTCAAGGGTCCACCAAGAGCTCTGTCTTTACCAGTGAGGTTTTGTTCGTCAGCCTAAATGACCTGGGAGAGAGCAAGTTCTCTCTCCTCCTAATGAAATCAATGAGAATTACGGGCACTGAGTGTATTCCAGCAGGTGTTCAGCATCCCACAAGGTCAGGCACTTGGTTAATAGACTGAAGCTGTATAAAATGGTGTATGCTATTAGCAGCCAGGGGAAAAATCAAAAGGTAGAAAAGGACATTGGGCAGAGCTGTCAATTACATATTGGAACAAGAAAAGAGAGAAACTGTCTGTAGCACTTAGAGCAGAAGGGTTTAGACAAAATAGAAAAAATGAGCTGATGTTTATTGCTATCAAATTTATTATGCCTTTCAGAATACTAAGTATTTTTAATAATGTATCACCAGTGCACAGTCACGTTGCTCAATGATACTGAATCCTAACTTGCCTCCAAGTTTGAACATATTCAGGCTCAGGTTAACCTTCCATATTTAGGTAAAGTTAACTTGATTTTGAATGTTTACCTGCACAAAATAAGCAAGTCCCAAAAGTCTGGTCTGCTCAGATCAAAATAACAGTCCATAAAGCTTTTGAAATGACTAAAGCAACTTCACGGAGCTGGTAACCTCCATTTGACCATTCACCACACCAGTCATATTTGCTAAACTTAATTTATAGCATCTATACAAGCCTGTGTCTCACAGTAGTGTAATTAAATTAATAGAAGCTTGTCATACTTTTAACTCTGCAGCTGGGTGTAGCATTCAATAAGTAATACCAATCTCATACCACAAATTGACTCTAATGCAAACAGATACAAAAATCAAGCCTGTTGAGAAGAGGCTATTAGCCACATAATGGAAACAATAACTGAGTTAGAATTGCTCAGCTAATCAGCACATGTTTTATTATCCCATTGCTTTTTCCTCCAAGTTCTGAGAGACCGAATCAGAGGTTAAGTTGCCAAGTTCAGTTTAATTTTGCTTCAACAAAAGCTTCACCTCTGAAGGACTGCAAAGACCCATCCCATGCCTCGCAGTCTGGGGGAGGCTGTGCATCCTCTGCGGTCGACAGGAGCTCAACGCAGTCGGTAGTGCGCTGAGGTGCTCGGCATCTGACAGCAGCGGTGAAACGCTGCCGGCAGTATTGTTCTCTGAGAATCAATTACATGAGAACTTCTGGCAATTAGTAACACAAACCATCTGATATTGCTATAGTTGGTTTGGCAGGATATTAACATTGGTAAATTGATAGTTCCTTCATTAAAAGTGGCTGTGAAATGCTTCTACCTCTTCATCAGAACTGTAGTGCTGGTTTCTGGTTTTGCTCCGCTCTTCTTCTGCACGGGGGGAAGCGTTTTCCACCCATCTTCAACCCACTGGGCCAAGAAGGATCTCCCTCAGATCTCCTTCATTTTAACTTTTCATAGTACTCCTGGCATTGTGCTGGGGTAATGCAGCTTTACAGTTTCTCACGATTGGGCAGGTATTCCTTCTCATATTTGATTCCTGAGCCTGTGAACACTTCGGGGCATGCAATATCCATTGCCCTAGAACAATGGTTTTCTCACTTGTGCTGAGGCTGCTGGGTGCTTCTGCAATAGGAAAAAGATGATATTTTTCCAGTTTTGTAATCATCTGATATTGCATTCTGGTATCAAAACTCCCCTGAAGTAATTGTTCATCCTTCTGATCCCTAATTGCATTTATCAACTCAGTATGAAACCTATTGCTACCTGGAGCTTTGTCTTCCTTTATCCAAATATTTCCTCACAACTATTTTCATAATCTGCCAAAGCACCTACAAAATATATCCTCACAGGAGGCACTGTTAGCATTCTTCTTAACAAATACAGAGAAAAAAAGTCATTGAGTTTTTATGTTACATTCAAAATTGCTGTTAATGTGAAGGAATATTTTTTCAGCATACAAATCCCATGCGGCACTATAGGTTGTGAGATAAAAATTCCTTGTATATTATTAAGTTCATGCTGTTTTGAACTACAGAATCACTTTGGTAATATTTTTCTTGGAAAATCAATTATATATGAAATTGTGTAGCAATTTAGTAACATAAACCCAGGTAATAATATAATTAAAAAGAAAATATTTACTTGCTGCATGGGGTATTTTGGATACATCTTAATTATGTACCTTTGCTTGCTAACTTGTATTATATTTATAACCTTTGGGTAGGTCTAGCATCAGGAAGATAGGAAAATAATAAAAACTGATAACATAGTTAGACTTCAGTTGTAATCTGAAAAATGATTGGTATCTACATCTTTGCTGCCAGTGGCACTGTGAATTAGGAAAATGGGTAGAAAAAGTATTCCTCAGCATGTAAATATTACATGATAGTGTGAGGAATCAGACCCTAAGCATCCAACTGACCATGTTCTAAGTATTTTAGGCCAGATTAGTCTAAGTGGTTTAAATAGTTCGTCTCTAGCAGGGTCACATTCTTCATAATATTTCTCTGCTGTGAGTCAGCTCTGAATTTGATCCTTTGTTTTATTGTCCATTTTAATGAAAAGGACTTTGGGAAATATTCTTTCCAGATATCCTACAAAAGTAGACCTGTACAGTGAGAGATTCCATTTTTCTTCTTTTATCAGAAGTAATTTCTGTGGTTTCTATACCAGAAAGATCCTCTTTATATATCTTTTTGCTTGGGCTAGCTGTTTTATTAGGAGCTGAAGATGACGAAATCACCACAGTCGTTCTCATCATCAATGTAGTAAATGAGACAAGACTTAGCCAACTAGCCAAGTGAGAATCTCAGGCTGATATATCAATATTCATCAAAGTATTTACAGACTTCTGGAGTCATTAATTAGCTGTTGCATGTTGAGGATTCAGTTCAGTGAAGACAAACAGGCTGTATTCCCTTCAAAAGCTGGATGAGATTTACCGCAGCTCTAACTTGAGGATTTGTTCTGAGTTGCAAAACAAAGCAAGCACACTCTGATTATAGCTCCCCGTTAATCACTTTCTGCATTGTTTCCTTACCAGTAGTAGGAAGTATTTTTCTCTAGGACTTTTAAATTAAGTCTAAAATCCCTCAAGAGGACACGTCTCCACTACTCAGGGAGCTTGGGCACTTTCTTTAAGAGGACTGCTTCACTAATTTTGCCTGATTTTAGGCGGGGATGTCCACCACTGAGAAGGTGTTTAGTTTCCTGGTGTGGTCACTGCCGATCTAACCACAACTGTCAATGGAGTTTATTCATCTGACCAAATGCAGGCCAAACAAGTTGCTTTCTGGACTCCCCTAATAAGCTCAGATGTGCTCATCTATGCTGTATAGACCTAAATAAGAGATGAACGCCACTTTTGGTACCTAAAATGTAGGTGAAAGTCAGATACCCAATTTAGGTAGACTTGATCTTTAAACTTCACCATTATAAGAGGAAGCTTGTTGCTCAGGGATACATGATGAATGCCTCATGTGGCAAAGGTGTGTCTCAGGTACTGGTGGAGTTTGCTCATGTTGTCACATGCCTGTTTACTCATTTTCAATCTGCTGCCGTTTTTAATTCTGTAAAGTTGATGAGTAATAGTTTCCTTCCATCCCAGGACTGACAAGCCCTGCTGCTGTCTTGACATTCATGTTTTCTTCACTATATTTCTCCAGCCTTACATCCTTACATACATCCTCAAGACAAGAAAAATCAAGGTTTGCTTAATGGTCCCATCCTCTGGGAAAAGAGAGGGGAGGGAGAAGAAATTTTTGTGACCTTCCAGCAGCAACGCAATCTCCCCTAGAACCTTTTTTTTCTATAACTGAATTCAACTCAAGGTCTCCGTGCTGTTAGAGGCCAATGTCTATTATGCACTATTCTATATTTATACTAAGCTGAAGTCAGTGTCAGATGCTGTAGTTGGGAAACTGCCAGGGCTGGCAAGTCCCTGTTTTCTGTGGAGAGTCCCACGTATGGTCGTCATTTATCAGAATGACAAAAGGCTTCTTCTGCAAGTAATATTGGATTTCATAGGTTCTAAAAAGGACAGCTCCTCCTATAGTAATGAGGAAACAAATTCAGTTTTATCCAGAGTGTCCCACTGCTTGTTCTCTGGCAGTCATCATGTTGTGTAACAAAACTGCTGATACATTGACAACCAAGAAACCAAGCGGGAAGATGAATGCTTTTTTTTAAAATAAGTAGGGGTTTGAAGACTCTCACCACCTCCCAGCCCTGCCCCAAGTCCTGGTGGGAAATATCTTCCTCTCTTTTGACAAAATCTTAGCCACAGAAAAAAAATCTGTGTTGGAGGTGGATCGACCAGAAAAGTGGGAGGTCATCTGGTCCAGATCCCATTGTTGTCTCTGTGCAGGGCGTTGTTTTGCCACCCAGTTCAAGGTCTTTGGGGGTGCCTTTCCAGCAGTGAGCTCTGTTTGTGGAACGGAGGCTGGTGGTGTGGTCCTGTCCAAAAACTGCACTGAATGCACCCCTTCTTTTTGCCTACTGCCTTTTTTCAAGCTGTGCTTTTTTTCACTGATAATGTTTCTTTTATTTACACGTACCTGTAACACTCTGGTCTGAGATGTTTTGTTGGAATCTAATCTGAGAAATTTCTGCCAGTTTGTTCAAACTCTTGCCACCAGTCCCTTCTGTTGTTGGCTTGAGCTGTGGTCTGTCATGTTTTTCTTCAGGCTTTAATATTTGAAAGGACTAAATAGAGCCTAGATCTCCTGGATGCTTTTTCTGTTGTAGGTGTTGCAAGA
>NW_009258727.1:646880-658524 GCF_000687185.1 Egretta garzetta
CTTCACTAAGTGTAATGTATCAACCTAAATATCCACCTCCAGCAGTGCTATTTAACTCTATTTTTTAGTGAATATTCTTGAATTTTCTTCCTTTTTCTACAGTGCTTACTTTCTTCTATGCATCTTCCTCCTTTTTTAAGGTCACATAACTGCTGGGTTGTTTTTGTTTTGCCCCTTGGACCTTTTGAGTCAGCATTAAGGTGCTCTTTAAGATCCATAATGGATCTTGAATTGAGTTGGAAGGAAAGGAGACTGGAAGGAAAATAACTCACTACTGCAACATTTTGGGTAGGTCACCTTCCTTCCTGAAGATCACCTACAATTCAGCATGTCTGTACTTACTCTTGTAACCCTTTCTAGTACGTGATAAGAACAGATCAGGCTTGGTTAACCAATTGCATAAGGTTAATGAAAAAATGTAAAAAGGAGAGGTACTAAATTTGGCAAACAGTAGTTCTTCCTCTTTAAATTTCTATTTTGATTCCACAGCCTATTAGAAAAAGCAGTTAGGAACTGACTTTTGGTTATGATAACCAAGTACACAAAAATATTCTTTGTCTGTATCCACAGTCAAAAATTCATATTTACAGATAATAGAAAAGCTCCACACAACAACCTGCAACAACATAAATTTGCTTTTTGGCCAGTAGAAAAGTAATTTGTTTTTCTGACCCAGAGGAAAGAAGAAAGAATTAATGCAACCAAGATAGATACCAGGACATCATTTATAATTCCAGGACATCATTTTAGACCCTGGCGACTCATTCTTCAGATGCCACTGCATAAGAAGAGTATGAAGATAACCTGTTTCTCTGACCTAAACTAGAATGCCAACAATGGTAAATTCACCTGTGCACCCCCATTTTCTGTCTGCCTGAGCAAATAGGCATTGAATGTGTTTCAAGCAGTTCTCCAGTTTCAGGCGGTTGTGGGCAGCCCAGTGCGAAATCACAAAATTAGGTAAACACGATAGATTGATGCTGAGGACATCTAGGGTGAATGAGATCTTCTAGTTTATACATGAGACAGCCAGGTAAATTAATAAGGGAAATTGGCAATCATTTATCCATGCCAGCATCAGCGGGCGTCTCAGCAAAACTGGTGGTGAAAGGTCACAGCTCATCTGCCACTGAGACGACCAGCAGCCAGGCTAAAAATTATTCATTTTCAGATGTTGTTTAGGTACTTTGTTTGCCATGGAGGTAGAAGACCTTCTTTTTCTTCTTCTTTTTCTTTTTTTTTAGCAGGCAGAAACAATAAATCAGCTAGTTTAAGAAGACCCAGCTAGCCCAACACGGATCGATTTCTCGGGGAAGTTGATGGGCTGCTAATAGAATTACAACTACCTGTCAAAATAGGGAAAACATATCTATGACAGTGACAAAGGAGAAATCAATTGAAGAAGTGTTGTGGGCTCTTTTTTTTTTTTTTTTTTTTTTTTTTGCGACACAGATGCAAATTACATGCGTGTAACTGAAAAACAGCACTATGTTTATCCTTTTCCAGGAGCCGCTAGTCCTGCAACACTGAATTCTGTGGTCGCTTTATTTCTACCGCAATCACTAGGCCACTCCCCAGAGACAAAGCTAAAGAGCCACATCCAGAGCTAGTTGAGCAGTTTCTTAGGTATTATGAAAGCCATTTAAGGAGGTTTTATTAACAGCTGTAATAATTTGCTCCAGGTGAAAAACCTTGGCGCATTTTGTTTACCACAAACTGTTCTTTTTTTCAATTACACACACAAGCTTGCCAGTTTCAGGTGGTTTTTAGTGTTTGTACAGCTCAAGCAGAAAATCAGTTACAACAATGTTGTTGGCTCAGAAATTATGTTATAATTTGCGATAATTAGATAAAAATTGAGTTATTGAACAGTGGAAAGTTGCCATTGTGCTGCAACGCTGCTCTGCTGCCTGTATCGCATGTATATAGCCTGTGTGCTTAGTACGCTGCATATTTACATTAGAGATCAGAAAAGTTATGTGTAGGTAAAAATGTAACTAAAATGTGTACATACCTATTGATGCAACGGTTTGTGATGGCCCTGCAAATGTCATGACTGAGTACTGAAGTAGTAAGATATTTACAGCGTCATGCCAGAACAGGCTTCTGCTCTGCTGGTACAACTCAAAAATAATGAAGAAATGCTACAATAGTATAAGCAGGGTGGCACTCCTTATTCTGCTCTCACTGCAGCCATTCCTGGGTCTAAAGCTGCCTCCGACTTTCTGCAGAGAAGACCACATATCTTTATGAATTTGTATACATGTGTGAATAAGAACTTGGAACAAAACTGTAATCAGAATTAATTACCTCGGAATCTTCCTTTTATGCCATTGCTTGGGTATATAACCAAGGAGTTATGAGTCCTTTTAGATTAATTTCTTAGCACATACCAGTATGGACAATGATTGGGTGCCAGAAAACTGTATCACCAAAATTAAAAAAGCAGTTTTATTCTCCAAAATTTACTCACGTACTTATGTATCCACACACAGAGATATTATACACGTGTATGCCACACATTTACAAAAGTAATGGAAGTGGCATTTAGAGCTATACTTCCTTGTTAAGTTTGCAGCGTTTTGTACAGGCCCATGTTTTGCAGCGCTACCTTTGTACAGGCCCAAATTATGACAACTGGAAGCATAAATGGGTTCCAGTATCATGTACAACTAAACTGGAGAGAATTCCTTGAAATCAATTGAATTTGCATTTAAATAGATGATAAAACTTCTAGTGACTCCCGATGAGAACAGGATTTCATGCAGTGCAATTAAACCAGACTGTAAGAGGAGTCAGGGTCAAAATTCTCAGAGCTGAATGTTTTGCTTTTCTTGCATTTCTTTGCTTGCTTTGCCTATATAAAATCAGTGCCCAGCTGTGCTCTTTATCATATGCTGCAACTTTTGTCGACTTTGTTGGGTCCTTCAGGCTTACATGAGCATGGCAACAACGTCTCTGGAGGCAGAACTGTGTTTTAAATTCTTTGGAGCAAGGAATAAACCATAACATTAATCTTTTTGTAGAGCATTCTATGCATTTTTAACACTGTGATTTTTAATAGATAGTAATAATAGCAATTTTGAAGTACCCTGCAGATTCTAGTAAAGGACGTTCCTTCAGAAACACTATCCCCTGCTGCTAGTTTGCAAATCTTCTAATTCATTGCCACATGGAGTGTCCTATGTGCACAACATTTTTTTACTTCAAAACAGATAAAGCTGCATATTTTACCAACAAAGGTTCCCCAGCAGCATGTTACCGTTTCTCCTGTGTGGGACTACAGCTACTTTAAATCATTTCCAGATAATGGTAGTGGATAGTTTAAAGATCATGAATAAGTCATTTATTTAAATTAAGCATTTAGATTAGCTATCTGTATTTCAAAGTCTATAGATCCCCACTAAACCAGTACATTTTTCCTGAATAGTGTTTTCATGATGCGGGTTATTCAGCGAGTCACAGTATTCCTCAGAAAGTCACATCATCCAAAAGTTATATATATCCGTGAGAAGTGTCTTCTCATCCCCAGCACATTGTGGATGTGGATCTTTGTGCTGTACAGACCCTGGGAGCCCAGCGGGGAGTGGCTGGGCTGGCGGTTCACAGCTCCTATGGCAGGGAAAACAACGGGGAAGCTATTGCTGAAGCTCTCAGAACAAAAGGTACGAAGTTAGATCCAAGCACCGAGTGATGACAGAGTAAGTGTCTCTCTGCCGTAGACCATGGCTCTTTCTGGAGCCTTACTCACTTCAAACGTAGTGGGAAAACTCCAGGAAGGAGGGCAGATGTTTCTGTTAGATTCAAAGAGATATATAAAAAGCTGGGTAGCCAAAAAGGGTTTAACAAAAGCTTTGTAATGAAGCTCAGAAAAGAGCAAGTGGCTAGGGCTTGGTCATCACGGCTTCTGAGCGCGTCTGGTTTGTGCAGCCCAATTTGAATTGCATATGGTACTTTAACTTTGATCTATGTTTTATAAAGTAAGGCTTAAAACTCAAAGCCTTAGGTGGGAGAGTTGCCATGAACTTTTAATGTCTTACAAATAAAAAAGCTTGAGGGAGGATTTGTCTTTCCAGAAGTGCCAGAAAACCGAGTTGTATGTGGCTGAGGAAAATGCATAGGGGAATAGATTATGGAAACAGTGAATCTTAAAATACTAGCACAACAAATACCCTGCCACCCCAGGTCTGTGCCTTAAAAACTTGGCATCTTTGTGCTGGGTTATACCTGGGAGAGAAAGCTATGGGGCACAGAATGTGTAAGACCTGCTTTCTGCTCAGCATTGAATCACGCTCACGGTTGTTTGGCCCACTTTTGTAAACTGCGTGTTTTAATATGCATTATGGATGCTCCACTAACAAAGGTATTCACTTTTCTTAAAGAGATTTTCAGTGAAATATGTCTTGAGAGGATATAAGACCCTTTTAAGGCAGGAGCAACTATTAGTTACTATAGAAGCCTAGAAAATATTTGTTCAGTGCTCTCTTAAGCATGCAGCCTGAATGCCTCACAAACACGGTGTCACCATTATAAATTAAGCAGAGGCAAAGTTCCTGACCGTCTTCTATCGTTCCAGTTTGATACACAAAGTCCTGCGAACCCCAGGGCTTTTCAGTAGCATCATGCCAGTGTAACACAGTGGAAAATCAGATTGGAGGGGTATTCCTGGTTGGTTTATTAGCACCTTTGAGAAGTGGTCATGCTTTTCCCCCTTTTGAGGGTCATGCTTACTAGGTACTGTTTTAAAAGGGGCAATATTTTAATGTTGTGCTTTAGCTTGTATAGCATATACTGAAAATATTCTAACATTCCAAGGATAAACCCCCCTGAATCAGCTTTTAAAAGACAACTTTGGAGCCCATCCTTGTACCAGTCAAGCCACTGAATGATTAAAAGAACACGTGACTCTCTGAGGTACTCCACGCTTGCAGTGCAGTGCTACCAGAACTGCAGATTTCCACTGCATTTTAAAGGAGCTGAAGAGCTCTGTGCCTTCTCAATGCTGGCATCTGACAGGTCATCAAAAATGACCCTAAGCGTTAAATAAACTAAAGTATATCTGAAGGGCTTTAGGCATCTTATCTGCGCATTCAGCTTTTGGTCATTTCATTGCAATTTTCAGATGAAAATAAAAGAAGGTGAGAGCAAATGAGGAAAACATTAATTTGTTGCTATATTGTTCAATTTTAGTGCTACTTACTATGAAAAAAACCCCTAATTCCACTGGAATAAAATTTGAAGCAAGCAAAAAAGTATCAAAATTTGAGCAAAAATGAAGTGCTCCCTCAAAAAAAAGCCCAAGCCAAACCGAAACAAAGTCATTCTAATTATTATACTTTAAGGCCTACCCACAATATGGAGGATTTATCTTCTATGAAGCTTTCACTCTAATTCATTAGTTCCTTCACAGAGTTATAAACTGCATTAGCTCTCCTGTGCAGAAATCAGCACTGTTACGGAGCTCTTGAGCAGATGTGATACAAGAGAGCCTTTTGATTTTTTTTTTTTTTAAACTCAAAGAGTAATGACACTGCAATATCATGTGGTGAAGGAGCAATAATTTGATAAACATTGTCTTTCCATTAGATTAGAGCAATTAATCTGATTCTAATTTAGCTGAAACATTACCATACTGGAATCCCTAGAGCCCTATGAATAATCTCTAAACACATTGACACACTCAGCAGACAAACATTATCTCCACTCATACTGTTATTCCATATGGTCTCCTCCCATTCTGATGGAGGGCACCCTGCTGTTTCAATCAAATAAATGTCAATTATCTGAGATAGATTTTTTAGTTCACCAGCGCAGGCTTACAATTCTGCAGCAGCGGCTGTGGAACAATTGTCTGCAGTTCTCCCCTGATTGCCGCTGCCTCCTTTTTCAGCTGCAGATCTTGCTGGATTGTTGTCAAACTTCGTTGCATCACACAAAGTTTCAAAGGCTGTCTCTTGAAAATTGTAGGCACAGAAAATTATTTGTACCTGGGGAGAAAGCAGCAAAGCACAGAAGAAATGGCAGGAGGGTTTGCCATGTAGACTTCTCTGCCCTATTGCTTGGGATCGTCTTTATTGCCTTTTCTATTTGTTGATCTAGCATGGTGCCAAAACTCTGTGTGACTAAGGGCTGCTTAGACTATTTGATAGGATCTTACTCTTCTAAGGCAATGGCTCCCAAGCCTTTTGCTTCAAGGGATTATGGGCGCACTTGCCAATTCTCGCAGGCCGCCTTGCACTTTTAATTGAAAACACTATAAAAGAAGACAGGCTGAAAACTGCAAGCCCTTGCAAACCCCAGTTCTGACCACTGCTACAAGCCTCAAAGCTTATCCAAAATATCACTTTGACATGGTAAACAAACTGCTCAGTATATTTACTTAGTGTAAGCCTTGTGGCTACTATGGTGCCTAACACTGAGGGAATGATGTGCAGTTTGGGTTCTTTACGACCTAATGCCATCAGTAGAGAGAAACAGACAGTGCACCGAAGGTAGGTCCCTCTCAGTGGTGGTCAGAACATAGCACTTTCTGGCACAACTCGTTATTCTATTCTATTCTATTCTATTCTATTCTATTCTATTCTATTCTATTCCATTCCATTCCATTCCATTCTATTTTATTATATCATATATGACACGTGTTATTTAAGGTAACATAGTTTTCTTCTCTGGATCTGTGATGTTAGGCAAATAAACCTGACGGGAAGGAAGGATGGAGATAGAAGATTTTGTTGAACTGTGCTTTCTCCAGCCTTCAGTTCTTTGGATGCTCAAAGCAATGTAGCAAAATATACCCTATCTTCATCATAACACCTTAAACTGTGTCAGATAATCCTATCACCCCTGCCCCAAGGTGTGTAGTTGATTGATCATAGTTGTTTATATAGATATGCTGCCTTAGAGAGGGCATCCGTATATCTGTGTTGGAAAGATCACTTGGCAATGTGACATGGAGAAAGTTTTAAAAATGTGAAGTTCTGCAATATTTTAATGATACTTGGCATTCAGCTTGACCTAAATGACATGGACATTGTGAGAAGAAAAGTTTGTTGAACTGAGCCTGTGATCTATGTAAGAAAATGCAATCATCTGTGTGAGAACCAGTGTGGCATTCCTCTGGCTGAGAAAAACTTTGGCTTGAATAAGTCCTTTTAGGTCCAGTAGACTGGGGTAGTAAGTACAGTGTGAATGGTTTCTCAGCAGCTTTAAATCATACCTGTGAAACTGGCCTATTTTACTTAAATCAGCTATAATATATCTGCTCTTTCCATCTCTCTTCCCCCTTGCCTTCCCCACCAGTTTCTCTTTAGCACCCATCACATAGACCTGAAATGCTGTAATATCTTCCTGCTTAGAAAAAGTCTTATTTTTTCAAGATGCTGTGTACCTTCCCCTCCTCCTAACATCAAATGGACTCCCGTATACTTCCATACCTCAGGAGCAAATTCATTCATCCCCTTTCCACCAGGCATTCCTCTTCCCTGGCACAGGCAGATGGAAATACAGAGAATCTGTCAATAAGCTGGAGTGATTTGTGTGCAGAAGTTATCCATACATTTCAGCAGAAGATAGCAGAGCCATGTGGTTATCAGTTTCTAATCTAGAATTTTAGGCTATCCGTAACCGTATGTTATAGAAATAAAAAGTGTCTCTTACTTGGGATTTGGACATTCTGTCACCATTAATTTGCCAATAAAGGCTTTGCCTGAGGACACTGTGGAACAACACACTTCTGTTAATGTTGCTCAATAAAACTATTAATACGATCAATTTGATTTGAAATGTCTCTTGTCTTGTAAAGTATCAGATCATTAACTCTAACAATGTCAGAGAGTTCCGACTATCATATTCAACTAAATTAATATCCAAGGAATAGCCAAGAGCTCATTTTGCATAGTGGGAAGTATTAATGTGCCAAAGTGGAAAGTATTAATGTGCTACTGGATGTAAATAAACTGAGCAACCTTCAAATGCTTCAGGAAGGATGTAGGCTTGCACTTGTACATGCCACAAAAAAGAGGCAGTGAGAGACGTGAGACATAGAAGGAAACAAAAATGATTCTTGAACTGTGGGTATGAGATAAAGAAAGATGGTACTGAACACCTGAAATCCACTTGTAATCACAGGACTATGTTGGTTCTCAGGGTCTCAGAGTAAGGGACGGTATGTGCTATTGAGAGACAGGAAGTAGGGTGAGGAAGTGCACAAAAAAGAAACTCTACAGGTACATCTGCAGCAGCATTTTAATTCAAATCAGGAAAGTACTTCTGAAGCACAAATCTTTCCAGTTTACAACACTTTGGTTCACATTGCTGAGAGGTCTTGGAGTACAGGACAATGAACTGAAAGGTATGGTCGCAGCTTGTGCCTAATTCACTCTGTTCGTGGCTTGTCAAGTCCATATGAAAGGACTGGAGCTAGTCAGAAATAAAATACCCTGAAATTCTTATAAAGTGTGTAGTGAATCCTCAGCACTAACTACTTCACTCAACAAATCCGCCTTTTTTGGGCCACACTGCTTGCTTGTATGGACATAGCTGGGGACTCCTTCCCCTGCCCCACATATGTGCTGTCACCCATGCACCCAGCGTGCATAAATATTGACCAAGCCAATAGCAGTTGTCCTAATTATGTTTGAGAAAGTAATGATTTTAAGATTTTAAGATTGGAAGCTCTTGTACTGGCCATTCCAACAGCTGAATTTAGTTATAACATGGGGCAGATCCTAGCACTCACACTGAGTACAAATGGGGGAACTAAGGGGATAGTGGGAACTGAACATGGGTTTTTTTGGGCTCCTATGGATGTACAGTGCTTTGGGTTTTTTTATCCTTTCTCTGGTCCTCTGCCTAAAACAAACTCACACGCCTATAATCCTGGGAACTGACTGCCTGAGTGGTAACTGCTGAAAAAGACGAGGTGGGTGCCAAACTGAACAGGAGCTGACAGCGCACCCTCATCACAAGGGAGGCACATGCGTGCTGGGTACATTAGGAGGAGCATGACTGTGGGCTGAGGGCAGTTACTCTTCCCCAGTCCACGCAGGTGGGGTTGTACATAGATCAACTTGGAGGTCAGTCACAAAGAAGACAGAACTGCAGTGCTTCACAGCGGTGGCAGATCATATACCAAGAGGCAATAGCCAGAGACTGTATTCAGGTTGGTCATTAGGAAAAGGTTTTTGCTGTAAGTGCAGCACTGAAGCAGGTTACTTAGAAAGATTGTGTCATCTCTCATGTTGGACATTTTAAAGACATGGTTAGGCAAAGCTGATCCAGTGATTGTGGTGGCCCTGATTCAAGTGGGGTGTTGGACAAGGCGACCTCTAGAGGTCCCTTCCAGCCAACACTGTTATGACTGCACAAGTCTGTGAACCACACTTAAGTGCGTATTAGGGCAATGACATGATGAGTAGATCTGTTAACTAGAACATTTGCCCTGGCTTAGCCTTGCAGAGGGCATAGGTAGCTTAAGCTACATCACTCACGAGGACACCAAAAGCCTCTAGCAGTTGCCTGGGGAGAGTCTGCCTCTTTGCATCTAAGATTTCTAAGCAAGAAGAGGGGTAAAACCAAGGCAGAGAAAATGGAGGGAGAGCCTTGGGGAGCCTTGGGGAGCCTGACAGACTGTTGCTGAGACAAAGGGGAAGAATGGTAGTTGCTTATTGAATGAGACCCCTCATTCTCCCACCCAGAAGTAGCTGCTGCCCTGTGTATTTCCAGCTGTAGTGATAGCAATGGCTGTTTTCCACCCTGGCAGCTTGCTGCCTCACCTTGATGATTAGATCCGATCAGGACTTGCAAACTTGCTCCAGGGAACAGAGCAGCTGTACTCAAAATATTGAGCAGACGTCTTCACCTCCACCTCAATACTGAAGACTTATCTGTTCCTCCCCGTGGGGTGACTCAGTGGTACAGGTTAGGAGCAGAGACAGGTGTCAGCATGGCCTTAGCCAGAAATCTAAATTTCCACAGCTTTACTGAGGCACTGGGAGATAAAGCCACAAGCTGGCCTCAGAAATGTCACACATATGGAACAGCAACTAGATGTGACCCACAGAGGCATAGCTGAGCAGGCGTCTGCTAAAAAACCAGCTGCCTGGGTGATGGCTTTTCTTCACTGCCTATGTCACTTTTCTCACCCAAAGTCAATGGGATCAATGGCATTGAAATTACTGAGTGCATTGTTTCAGGTTTGATTTTAAAATATAAACTTTGATAGTTAAAACATTTCTCTTTCAAAATATATTTTTTTTCCAAAGTTTGACTTTTATTGATGATATTTTTGGTTAACATCACAATTTAGATTATTTTTCTTAGAAATCAGTGACTTTATTTTGTTATTGAGTTCCTTGCTGATAGTTTTAGTAATTCAAAAGAAACTTTCTGTGTTGTGGGAGTGAAGAAGCAGGCTCCATTCACAACATGACAGTCTGTTAGTAAATGGTAAATATGACCCATGGCTGTAAGAGTCTAAATGGATTTTTTCCCCTGCTCTATTTTCAAGATGTGACAAAATTACTAGGTAGCCTATGTATCCAAAGTAAAAAATACACTGGGAGCTGAATACTGTCAACAATACCAGAGAAGCCTGATTTTAGCTCCAGCGCAACACAGCGGAGTTCTGCTTTCATGGTGCATTAATTCAACACCTGCAGGCGCTCTCTTTCTTTGCTGAAATTACAGGCTGTCTAGTAGTAGTTAAGGCTTTGGAATGGAGTGTGGTGTAAAGTTGTGTGGTCTTTATTGATCTGCACGGGGCCAGATCCTAATAGTGTGATGCCAGTTACAGATGCTCCCTCATGTTGCCTAAAATGGAGACAAAGGATGAGACATAGCCGAGAAGTTTTACTGACATGTCCAGGTTTTAAAATCCTTCACCTTTAGCCAGTCACCTTTAAAACAGCTGTTTCTTTACTTTCAAAAGAAAAAAAAAAACTATGGTGCTGGGAAATTATCAGTATTCAAATTTGTTTATCAGTTATAAGTATAATTTCAAAGCCCCCTCAGCCTCTCAAAAAAGATCTTGAAGCACAGGACCACATGAATTAGAGAAAAGTCAAACCAAAAGCTTTGCTTTCTTTGTGTGCATTAATACATTAAATTAGAAACATTAGAGAAGCTTAATTTAATTTGAAAGTAGGCAGTTGACAGCATTGTTTGGCTGTTGGACTATTGAACCACTCTGGTTCCTGTGCTGGTAGGAGGGGCTGGAAGCAACAGAGGGGCTGGAGGGGATACCATGAATAAATAAGACATTTATTTTGGTATCTTGGGTAAATGTTTAACAGTCATAATGAGACTGCTGTGGGGCATGTTAATACGCTCCAATAGGCAATGTGTTATTGCTGTTTCCTTGGTTTCCCTAACATGGCAGTTGGTTTACAAGGTCTCTGCCCTCCAGAGTAGAACGGGGATGTTTCTGAACTCAGCAGAGAGTGAGAGCTTCTGCCTCATACCGAGGGGGAACCCACTCCTCTCCTGCATCTGGAGCAGTGGTGCGATAGGGTTCCCAAAGTGCCTCATTACTGCGCTGAGCTATGTCTCTTGGCTGGTTTCTCGCCTTCAGGCAGACCATAGATCTGAAGGCACTGTGCCTCGCCAGAGCTTTGAAATGAGAGCTGCTGTGTCACTGGGAGCGGTG
>NW_009258727.1:658539-685032 GCF_000687185.1 Egretta garzetta
ATTAAGTCTTGATGCTGTTCAGTTTATCAGTGGAGGCATGCATATAGCTGCATATACTGTTCCACTCTAAGCATTGAAAAACTTGCATAGACTTAATGGGGACTAGCTCTATGTTGTAAAGTTAGGATATAAAACCAGAGTCTATAAGATATAAAACCAGAGTCTATAAGTCTGTAAGACCCCACGACCATGTGGGGTCATACCACATGGCTCTCTAACTCTCTGTCCTGTCCCTGATGGCCGTCAAAAGGAGATGTCTAGGAAAGCGTACAAAAACAGGGTGCACGATACATTATACTTCCCTGGATACTGTCCCTGCTTCCAATCATTTGCAGCTCAGAGACTTCCTGAACTGGAGATGTTTCTCTGAATTTATAGCCTGAAAGTATTTCTGATCTGTGAACTTGCCCTGCCTCTCCTTGAATCCATGTAAGCTTTTAGCATCTGCAACACCCTGTGGCATGGAGTTCATCAAATGCACGTGCTTTTCTAAGGTCACAGCCTCAGAGGTCAGGCTGACTCCTCGTGTCAACAGGATTGAGTCCCCCATTGCCATCACAGCAGGACTGGGCTCCAAAACCAGCTCTTCTTCAGTACCCTCTCTCTGTACCTGTTAATACACGTTAATATTGATTAATGCACTCGCCACATATGGTGTAGGCACTTGTCTTACTCCCCATCCACCCGGGATACACATTAATCAAAAGTACAGCATGGTATAGTATGTCATGTCTCATTGTTTAAACATTTTCCTATTCCCTTATGTTATTAAATTGAAGAAAACTAAGTGCTCAGACAGAAGCAATAGATCAGTATAACTGGATTTGTCTTAATACACCCCAGATGAATTTGCCCAGAAGAGTTTCACGGAAAATCTTTTTGGGCATACAAAATCTTTTTGAGGAGTTATATCACCGAGGATTGCTTTCTGCAACTGCAGTAAAAACTAAAAAGACCCTTTGTTCTGTTCCCGTGGCTCCCACAAGATAAAGATATTATTTTTCTCCATCCCATCCCCCATTAAAAAAAAAAAAAAAAAGATTACTGGCTTCAGAAAGACAGCATTTCTTCTCCCCAATCTTTTAGTTTCCCAAACAGTGTCCTGTTAATGGCTATGGGCTAAGTACAACTCTTCTGTAGCTTAGTTCAGCTGAGCCCAATGATGGTGGCACTCAGCGTCCCTGATGTTAGTCACCAGAGGTCAGGTGCCTGGTCTGAGTGGCTGGCTCTCTAGTTGGCACAGGAGGATGGGTGCAGAAAGACTTGTTTTACCCTGTGGTAGGTGTTTAATGTCAACCTCTAGAGATGTCTTTCCTCCTCTGTTGATTAGAGTTTACTGATTCATTGCAAACTAGCTTAGACTAGACATCTCCTCTGCGAAAGTTAGACCCTGGGACCTGGAGCTTGGAGAACAAAGCAGCATGGCAGAGAATAATTTCAGTTGTACAAAAATTCATATTCAGTAAACATAAAAAAAAATTGAAAGAACCAAGTTTTCATAGAAGCATAGTGCACAGAACACAAGCCAAAGGGGCTCGTGGGGCAAACAGCAGATCCTCCCAGTGTGAACAGTTACTGGTGTGAATTGCTCTATGATAGGCCATATGACTAATTCGTATGCCTAACTAATCACCAATCAATATTGTTGCTGATCTTAGTGTAAAGTGAGGAGCTACTCACTGAGAGCAGGAAGTGGGGGAAACTACCCCGTAATCAATATATTTACTTGGTGTGCCAGTGTCAATAATGGAAGAGCAAAAGAGCTGAAGACGATCACCAGAGGTTTTGCATTCTGTTCTGTGCTGTCTGACCCGCCTCCAGGGTACATAAAGTTTCTTTTACATTTGTTTCTGAGATTATGGGCACAACTGTGTCTTTTATTACTTAAGAAATTTCTGAGCTCGTACACAGCCTAGTAATTACTTGCTATATTTCAATGTGCTTACACAAAATGACCAGGTTATTGTTGCTCATGCAGTCCTCACCATGCCATTTTATCACTTCCAAATGCAAGTTCCATGGTCTGTTAACGTAGTTTTGGATTTTTTTTTTTTTTTTAAATTCTGTCAAATAAGCCCACGGCTTCCTTGGTGTTTTTATCTTCTAGATGTGTGAAGACTATTATCAACATGCCTTGCAGATTATTGGTACTGTATGAATATCAGGTAGAAACGATGATGTTCTTACAGACTGCATATCAGCTACTGTGAAATAATGGATACAGTCAGGCCTTCTGAGCATCACAAATGTAGCCTGTGATGAGAAGAGTAAATCCAGAATAGCTTTGATATAGGAAGGATTTTGATGCATAATCAAGAGCTTTTTCATGGAATGATACTTTCCAGAGTATTTATGCAGTGCCTTACATCTTTAAGCAACTGTATAAACAATAAATAATCCTCCTCATCAGTGTCACTACATCCTATTGAATAAGTCCCCAGGGCACTATAAATAAAGGTTATCTTGCAGCCATCAATAACAAGCAAAAGAAGAAGGATTTCCTCACTGACTTTTATGAAGTTTTCAGTAGTGTTTTGATTTGATTCAGCATTCCTGATAGTGGTGTAGTGTTTGCCTGCCTGCCTGAGATGTTCAAAGGCAAGCAAGTTTGTTAAGTTCACAATTCCCACAAGCCTCTGAAAGACTTCAGGAGCTGGCTAGTCCGTTTGGTAACTTCACTGCAATCCGCTGCTCTCCAGGGTACATTTGAAACTGTGCTTGTGTTGAAACCTGTGTCAGGAGTGTCCCTAGACATGCCTACGGGATGAAAACAGGCCAACCTGTTCTTGCTCTAACCAAAGATTATTCACTCAGGTTCAGGGCAGCTTGTGTGGCTTTTAGCCAGCTCAGAGTATTAGGCAGCATAAATTTGTGTCTGGCTAACCTCGCCAACTTAGACACCCAACGTCTCTAGGTAAGTACACAAACCATCATCAGTGTATGATACGTACAACTCCAGATGTTGAACTATTACTCATTACAAGGTCCCCATGAGGTAAGAGACTATGGTAACCATAATTTTACAGGTAAGAAACTGAGGCTCAGGGGCAAGATTGTTCAAGATACTTTTGTATCTTTTTGATATCCATAGAATGGGGGTCTCTGAATGCTAGTGAAACTCTTATGCTAAGAGATGTGCTTAATTTCACTTTAAGGAGCCTGTTGGACAACATCAGGGAATGACCCCTCCTTACTAGATATCTGAGATCAACTTTAATATCCTTTCCTTGCTTTCAGCTTAATCAGTTGGAGGGAAGAGGGGGAAACTTGTTCAGTAAAAGAATAAAACTTAATTATAAATCCATATATAATTCCTCTTAACTTACTTTTTTCTTTGGTCTGCAGATGCCTTCTTGCACTTACCAGTTAAAGAGCTGAGACCCGACCATCTTCTGTGATCACCTTTTGGCTTCAGGGCAGGGGCTGATACAGGAGGTGAGTGCAGTTTTCCGGGATGAATGAGGAGCTCTGGGCTCAAGTCATATGGACCCCCTAGGTGCTGAAATCGCTTTGGAAATGGGACTTGGGGTATGAGAGTAAACTGAAATGGGTAAGGCTTTCCTGTCTCAGGCCTCCTTTGGAGTTTGTCACTTCTGAGACAGTGATTAGAGAGATGCATGTTAAAAAATTCTGAACCTCTTTGGTTTTCAGACCTTTATATTTAAATGAGCTAAAGTTAGTTATTTTCTTTGACAAGCCACAGGACATTTTCAGCAGCAATCCTGGCAATGACCATAGCAGCCATAGCAAGAAGGGTTATAAAATATATACCTCTGCAAATAGCACCACTGGCTTCTAAACTGGCTTCCAGTTACCTTGCAGATCAATCCTTCTGAAAAAGCCTGAGTCTTGTGTATTTTTTTAAATGTTGACATTTGACATTTGCAAGTGTAAGGGCAGTTAGACAGTTTCTCCTCCCTTCCCTGAAGTTGAGGGTGAATGGTGCAGAGACCCATACTAGAAGGATAAGACTCAAATCAGAGCTGATCCAATTGGAAAAATTAGTTTGGCATGAGCTAATGAGCAGTGCTGACATTTTGAGATCATCAGTTTATGTGCTACAGGGAGCTGCACATAACTGTGATCAAGGCAGATTAATTTGGGCCAAATGTGCACTCCGTTTTGAGCACATCTAGTACAGCAGAGCAACACCCAGTGAACCAACCTGCACAACAGATCCTCTGTACATCCATGGGAACTCCTGTTCCCTTCAGTGGAAGTCTTCTTATGGCTATGTGACAGGACAGGGTTTTGGTGTTACACCTGGGTGCTGGGATGGTTCTTCCTGGTGACCACCCTCTCTTATCCCTCTCTGTGCTCCAGCAGAGCTGCAGACAGTCAGCAAGAACTCTTCACCCTTTTTCCTTTTCTCACCTCTCTGCCCAGGAAAAGAGAGAGACTGGTGCTATATAAGAGGCCCGCCGTTCATGCCTCTTCAGTAAGTAAATGCAGAGGAGTGAAATTCAAAATTTCTAGAAGACTAAGTAATTTCTGAATCATATTTGCAAATATTTTTATCTGTTCTGATTTCCTTACTTATTCCTATGGTTCAGTCATTCACTAGTGATGAAGCCCCTTTTTAAATTAGACGTAAACTGTGGCTTGGCTTTTTAGGATTGTGCAAGCTGGTGGTCTACGTGAAAGGCTTTCCCTGGTCCTACCCGAGCAGTGACTTTGAGGTGCCGTGGTTGAATCTCCAACCCCTGCCCAGCAGTGCACTTTGAGAAATGCTTTGCCGTTCCTGTCTTTGGGACACAGTACTTGTTCTGTGTCTTCTTCATTTGTATGTTCCTTGTGATGAAGCATTTTGTTTCCCAGCTGTGGTACATGGAAGAGAAACTCAAAGCTCAACCAAAGGAGAAAATTGAAAAAACACTTAGTGATATCAATCAGAGAAGACATGAGTAACCTAAAGAAGAGGTGAGTTGTAGATTTCCACATTCAGAGGACACTGCTTGCCTTGTACTTTTCAAACTTGTTAGTGCAGCTGCTGATCCAAGCAGTATTTCTGGCAATTCTCATTAGGGCTCTCCTGCCGAAAGTCAACAGACTGCCTATATCATACAACACAAGGACTAACCCCACTTTTGCACTGCATATGCTAATTCAAAAGAGAGCAAAGGAATCCACAAAATAGCCTGTGCAAGACCTAGTCTGATATGAACTCCTTCCATGACCTTTATATGATGAAAATCTGATACTTGTGAGAGCAATAACTCAAAATGCTTCATAAGTATTTTTAGGCATTAATATAAGAGGCATAACTTTTCAAGGGCTCCAAACATCAGCCAGTCCCATTACCTTTTATTACCTCTGAAGGAGAATTTTGTAGTAGGCTTTTACTTCTAAATTGATAATTTTTTTTTAACAGAAAACAAAGCAAAACATGAACAGAAACACCAGGTATAGAAATGTTCTGATCTGTTGTAACAGCAAAGACCTCCTATGCTTTAGCAGAGGCCCATGTTGGGCTGTTATGCTTCATGTTTTTGTTGTGCTTTGCTTTCTGTTTAAATTAAATCCCAAAGCTACTGTTGGGTTGATTTCTGGTAGGGCAGAAGTGGCTTAAAGCCATTTTTTTCTTGGTTGAGAAAATATGTTCCCTCTGTGATAGTGTCTTTTCTAAAAAGACACTATCAGTAAAGTAATCAGTAAAGTAAGAAACAACAAGGTAGATCCAGTAGTCACGGCAGAGAGTCTATTCATGTGTAAGAAACCTGCCTCCTTCTCATAACACCACCATAACAGGCTGTGGATATTTTTTGTTTTTAATTTTATGGCAGCATGAGCTCTGCTCTCTATATACAATATAGCACTCTTATGTACAGACAAAGTGGAAATGACATTTATCCAAATACACTGGCTCAATGAGCCTTGGTTTGGATGACCTTTTTGGTCTTCTGGTTTAACTGTGGTACTTTTATTGTTGGCTTTGAAGCAGTTAAATGTAGTCTGAAAGCCTTTTCTTATTTCCTGCTTCTTTTTTTTTTCTTCCTCTTTTTTTTTCTTCTCGTTGTAGAGAAAGTACTGACTATGTCAAGGACAAACACTTAGGGTATGGATTTTTTTCTTTTCTATTACTATTTTTATTACAAAGCAGCCCTGAAGACCTTTTAATTTTCTTGATTGTTTAAAGAGGCTTCATGAAAACATGACATCTCAGATGTGGAGATAGGTATAATTGAGTGCAAAATTCTGTTTGCCAGGACTCTACTACAGTAAGATCCTAAGGAATTCAACGAAATGGAAAGGGTCAGTAAGGGTTTAGTGGAATTTGATAGGAGGCCCCATGCAAATATCCAGATGAAACTATAGCCAATTATTCTGTGCTGAATATTATGCCCTGATGAAAATAAAATACCTGAGTTTAATCTTTCATTCAGAGTAAAGATTTGTAGTATAATGACCTGATTTAGCTGAAAAAAGGAAAAAATAAGTAAGTCTGACAGCTGAGAACAGAAGGGGGATTAATCTCAAAAGTTGCTAGTCTTTGTTTCCCATCCTTTCATTATTGTGCAATCAGAGCAAAGAAAGAACTAGCTGCCCTGACACAGCTCCAATTGCATTGCTCAGAGAAAGGAGGAGGCATGGTGGAGAGAGATTTTTCCATTATTTACAGACAGAGGAACTGACAAGAAAACGGAGATAAATGGAGCCAGTCAGCCCACCTCTTGGTCTCCCTGGGGCTTAGGGCAGAAGCCGGCTAACAGTGCTGGCATTCATCACCAGGCACAGCAAGGGCAGCTGCAGGTAGGTACAACAGGGTGGGATGTCTCACAAGATGCAGTAAGCCCACTGAATGCATAATTGTCCTACTTCTCAGTCTTCCATTTGACCTCCAGTGTGCCCGACAAGAGGAGAAGGAGGGAGATGATGCTGTAGTGTACATTAGAGTGCTGTCTGCTCTTCTGATCTCTTTGACGATGCCTCTCCTTGGCATGTGACATGATGCCAGCTTTCATTCCACTTGTGAACATATACAACCACCAGCTCTACTATGCACCACTAAATGCCAGTGGTTGCTGCAAGGCAGACTGCTGTGCACCTACCCGCTCCAGCTGGCCGGAATTGCACTTGAAAATACCACAACATACCTTGTGCTTCTTCTACCAGCTGTTTGAGTAAATGCTTGAGTTAACACATTCTCAGTGATCACCATGTTAAAGTAGCAAGGGACAGAATGGCTAGTCAGAAAACTTTCCGCCTATGTTAGAAGCAAGAGAAAGAGCATGGAGAAAACTGGATCCACTATTGAAAGAATAATAAAATAAGCTGCCAAAAGATGATGTTGAAATGGTTGACATGTTTAGTAGATTTTTTTTTTTGCGTCAGTCTTCAGTAAAGTGGTCAGCTGTGCTCATAAATGTAACAAAGCTAACCTCAGAAGAAAATAATAAGAAAGGAGATAGGCCAGTTAGAGAATATTTAGCTCCTGGATGTTTTCAGGAAGAAAACAGGTTTCATATCTCATGAAATTCACTGTAAAGTGAAGCCTGGCAGCAGCACCCTTAGAGCTATTAGTAGTTATCTTTGATAATTCTTGGAAGATGCATAGGCTTCCAGAAGACAAAAAGAGAGAGCATGCTGTCTGACTTTGAAAAAGAGTGATATGAGGAACTAAAAATCGTAGAGTGGTCTGCTTAGCTTTGATTCCTGGAATGATATTGGAACAAATATTCAAAGTATTTTTAAACATCTGGGGGATAATAAGGAAATGAGTTAACAGCCATCATGGATTTGCCAAGAACAAATTATGTCAGTCATCTAATTTCTTTCTGGAGCTAAATAATACCTACCCTTATGGATAGGGAAGAAACAGGCAATGAATTGCTGCTTTCTCCTTATAAATTCCGATATTATCTCTCATGATGTTTTATAATCTAGCTAAGAAAGCACTCTGTAGATTTAATATCATAAGACTATTTTGACACAGTTTGGAAAACTGTATTTAGAAAGTGGTTATCAAAAGCTCACTATCACATTTCAGTATTTTCATGAACTTTCAGGTGATACCAACATTTAAGGAGCATACTGGAGGACAGGATTAGACTTCAGAAAGAGTTTAAGTCAAAGATGCAGTCTAAGGTAGCACAGTGCCATTTACATGAAGAATTTCAAGATATTAGACTTGGAGAAGAATAATCTTACATCAACACAGAGAGAGAATAAGGGGTTAGACACTTGAGTATTCTCCTTACTGGAGATTAAGAGGTTAGGCTGGATCTCCTGTCACAGTGAATCACATACTGAACAAGATTAAAAAATGTAATTTTGTTGTGAGTTAATAGGATAGTTGCACAGCAGTATTACCCGTAGGGTGTGTGAAATCATCTCGCTCTCTATTAAGTTTTGGTAAAGGCTCATTTGGAATATTATGCCTGGTTTGGGGTACTAGCTTTTGAGAAGGACCTGGCTCAACTGGAGATATTGCTTAAAACAGTAATTGTAAGAGTAGAAAATGTGATTTTTTAAGATAGGCTTAAGAAATTGGGATGGTTAAGTAAAGAAAGGAGAATATTAGAGAGAAACATAACAGTCTGAACCACTTAAAAGAGGGAGGAAACTGTTCCCTTCATGTTCTATTTATAGAGCAAGAGATAACAGGCTTTAATTGGAGCAATGAGGATTTATGTTGAAAGTTGGGAATTACATAATGAGACCAAAGACAGACTGTAGCACAAGCTGTGAAAGGTTGTGGGGTCTCCGTCTGAGGAACTCTTCTGTCAGGCATGGCTTGGGGAGAAGTGGGGAGAAGGATTAGATATACTCTTGAGGTCACTTCCAGTCTGATTTTCTGTAGCTTTTTTCTGAGTCTATTTTTGTTTTCCTTTCAAGATGAGTTTATCCTCAAGAGCGGCTGTGAAGTGAAAAACACATTATTTAGCAGAAAAAGATTAAATGGACTTGATAGCCACATAAGTGCTCAATTATGTGCTTGTGACCACTTCTTGCAAGCTCAAAATGGCCTTTTTGCTTCCTGTGTGAGCCTGTGGTGCTGGATGAACCTAGCAGGTAGATTTTAAAATACTCCTGACCTACTTGCAAATGCTCAACAAGACTGCTGAGTTTTGCTGTGTACTTGAGATGGTTCTGAATGAGTTAGAAGTCAGGCCTACTCTTCTCAAAAATGTTCACTATTTTAGAAAACCTCAAGCTTTCTTGAGGGACCCAGTTGCTTTAGACTCGGCTCTTCGGCATTATAGTGCATGAAATTGGTTGCCACTTTGGTAAGTGCTGGCTTTGCTCACTGCAGTTCAGCTTCCAAAAGAAAACTTCAGCTGTCCTCACTGTAACCTTCTTATTCTTAGAGTTGCAGGCTATGAATACATTGGCACCCAACCTATGATCCAAAAGGTTTTCTTGTTAATAAGTTTTCCTGTTAAATTTCAAGGTTGTAAGGTCAGGTTCCAACACTTGTTTTTTTTTTTCTGTTTCATCAGAAGACGCTGAGCTCTGTTATTAGGATTGTTGATTTTGGCTTGTAATTGCAATCAAAGCTGGATAATTAAAAAAAACCAGCAGTGGTCCAAAATGGTTGCCAGTTGTAATTACAAACCAAAATCAACAATCCTACAGCCTACTGGCACCGTCTGCTTTTTCCTGCTCACTGCAGCTATACTTCCCCCATTTCCTCTTCTCAGTCAGCACTGGACACCTTCCACTTGCTGCTTGACCCCCTTGCGGGGCATCAGAGCTGGGCTCTTACAGGGGGCTCTTGTTAGCAGGATGTCTCCTGTTACAGGCATTCTGCCCATGGACAGAGGTTTTGTCATCTCTTCTCCCAAGAACCTGTCATATGAAGAATGCCTCTTGTTGAAGGAAACATCAGGTAGCCAACTGAATTGATTAAAAAACTTTTATTATTGTTTGTTAAACTGACAGCTGGAAAATTGATTCTCAGTTAACAGTTCTAATTTCTATTACTGTGTATCTAACTCCTTCTTGAAAATAATTCATATTTCTCATTTAATAACTTGAATGTATTCGTTTTGCCTATGTGTCATACCCTGGATTTGCATAATGAGATTTGAAAGCATGTCCAGAGGTAAAGAACCCCTAAAGTAACCTAGATTATGTTGAAGGAGACAAGGAGACATTAACATATAGAGGCCAGAAGAGGGTGAAGAATAGCTTTTTCATGGCTGTTAAATATTCTGCAAGTTTACAGTATCATCTAGCATGACATTTCATTATGGGCTACAGAGGCGAAACAATTACAGGATAGGACATTACAAACAAATGAGCCCAAAGTATAAATACAGAAGAAGCAAA
This sequence comes from Egretta garzetta, assembly GCF_000687185.1. Classification (NCBI taxonomy): domain Eukaryota; kingdom Metazoa; phylum Chordata; class Aves; order Pelecaniformes; family Ardeidae; genus Egretta; species Egretta garzetta. Next base: position 668,812 of record NW_009258727.1, read on the forward strand.
AAGGAGGATTTTTTTGAATATTATTATTCACACTGGCCATAGTGTAACCTTCTTCAGCTGCTCAGGTATCCCATTCCTAAGCCTGTATCTAGTTTTATGTTCAATTTACTGGTATCCGGTGATTTTTCACCAACTCTGGTGATACAAGAGAAAGTATATGCTTTTTATCATCTTTAAATTCTTGCATACAAGTTCAGGAGAATGAAGTGACTGGAAAACCAGTTAGATTTTGTGACATTCAGCTATGAATTTCAGTACTGCTTATGAAGAAGCTTCTCGCCGGTCAAGACTTCCCTCTCAGGAAAAAAGTAAATAAAAGACTTGTTGTTCAATATAATCTATGGAGATATAAGCCCTTACCTGTAACCTCTTCAGTTTGAAAGTGGAGAAACAGATCACTAGACCCAAGCAGCAAGGCTTCAGGTAGTACTGCTTGTTGTTCAATATAATCTATGGAGATATAAGTCCTTACCTGTAACCTCTTCAGTTTGAAAGTGATTGAAACAGATTACTAGACCCAAGCAGCAAGGCTTCAGGTAGTACTGAAAAATCACTTTCTTAACAGGAAAATGAACTACAGAACTGAGATGCTGACGGGGTGAAAGGAACATCCAGCGACAGGACTAGGGGCAATGGGTGCAAACTGAAACAGAAGAGGTTTCAGTTGAATATGAGGAAAAACTTCTTTACTCTAAGGGTGACAGAGCACTGGAACAGGCTGCCCAGGGAGGTTGCGGAGTCTCCTTCTCTGGAGATATTCAAAGCCCGCCTGGATGCAGTCCTGTGTAGATTGCTCTAGGAGAACCTGCTTTAGCAGGAGGGTTGGACTAGATGATCTCCTGAGGTCCCTTCCAACCCTTGCGATTCTGTGATTCTGTGAACATCATCTCTTGTGGTATATAGAATTTGGGTGGCATCTTTTGAAACATCTAACATTACTAGCCGGTGTCAAGAAGTGATCGAACGCCAGGCAGAGCATGAATATATCTATAAACAGACCAGTCAAAATGGTGTATATTTAGTGAGCAAAATTATGTGTATTTCAGCTGTGCCACCTTCCTGTTGTATAAAAAGAAATACAATACTTTCCTAGGATTAAACATTCTTAGTTGGTTTCCCTTTTATTGTATGTTAGGAATTTGAACTTTATTCTTAAAATCCCATATTGAAGAATTGGCCTAATAATTTTAATAGCGTGGTAGAGACTAATTTATTTCATATGTTCGGTGGGGCTTTGTATTCAAACATTTGCATAGTGGAGTATTTTCTTTAGTATTTGCTTTTGTGGGAAGATGTCAAAAAGGGTGCATTGTGCTTGTGGGAACACAGTGTTCTTTTCTGTGTGCATGTGCTATATTTAATGTGATAGGGAAGAAACAACAATAATGAGGTTAAATTTGATAATGTCACAAAAATGATGAAAAGGAGCCCACATACTTTCAAAATAAAACTGATTGAAATTCGTTCTAGTTGGCTCCCATTAATCTTAATTGTAGTTCCACATTTCACTTTAATAGGTTGCTAAATTTTAGGAAGCTGTGTTATTGTTCTTGTATACCTGGTTAATTTTTAATTCACAAAGTTTTTCTGACCTCTGCATCTGGAAAGAAATGCCAACATTTTTATTTTCTGTATGGGTGTTTTTATGCCAAGCAGCATCTCTCTCATTCGAAGCAGCCAGAGAAAATGCAGAAAGTTCTGTTTAAGGGCAGGCTTCTGTACCTGGGACAAATTTGGTGGAAGTCTTCTTTTTGTAGTTCATCTTTTAAAACAAAAATAAATCTTTCAGTCCACAAGGAACAGGGTAGTGGCAAAACAAACTGACCATTTCTGAAGCATGCATTGCTTCAGAAAACTGTGCTCAGCTTTTTAATGTCCAGAAGGAAGATCTGGCATTTGTAACACGGTACCTAGGAGGACAAAAATCTCAACCTTTCTGATTTCACCGACTTCAAGGAGAGTTGAGTATTCTCCACACCTTGCAGGATTGAATCCTTTGTAAACTTGCTCATGATTAATATGTGTTATGAATATCTATTAAATGTTACAGTAGGTTGATAACACCCAGCCGTATCACTCATTTATTAAAAGAAACTGTTCAGTCACAGTCTGAACAGGGGGGCGAGAGAGCAACTCAGCTGCAGTTAGATTGATGATGCTTCTAAAAATTGTCCAAGCATGTGTGCAAGAACCTGTCAAAATAAGAGTTCAATAAATGAGAAAGTGAAGGACAGGTAACTTTCCCAATACACAGAAGTTGTGCACATGCATGTGCATGCTTCATTTATTTTCTGCTCCCTAACAGGTAAACAATACAGAAAGAGAGTCTGTTTGCCATTTTTGAGCTAGATTGTCTGGAAAATAAATTTGCCAAGTCAGTTATTACTGGGGTTACAGCGGCATGCAGCATGGTATCACTGAAGACGGCTTTCACATCAGCAAATTTCCACCAAGCTCAGTGTAGCGATTCTTGCCCGTTGCTCCAAGAACCCGCTCTGGTCTTCTGGGCAGTGTCGGCAGTAGCAGGATTTGCCTGCTGGCAGGACAGGTGGCTTCTTCAGAGGGGATGGGGATGGCAGGGTGAGGAGGCAGGGGGAGATGCAGACCCGAGACTGGGGAGCAATTGATGCTATGGAGTTGCCTACCCCAGGCAGCCCCATCCTTCCTCTGCAGCAACAGCATCAGCCCCTGATTTCATAGGAAATTTGCACTTTTCAGAGGTCTGTTGCCCAAGTTAATTAGTGATTTTGCCTTTGTCAGAAGCTGTCCCTGTTTACAACAGAGTTGGTGAGGTACCTTGGTGCTATAAAATTCTCAAATGCAACAGGAGATCTGATATATCAAAGCATTTTCCACCCTACTGATAACCTGGAGGATTTGTGGTGAATATTTGGTAAACTACATAAGGAATACATTTTGAAAACCAATATGCCTAAATATAGGGATTGAAAGCTACATTTAAGCACTTGCCTGATGTGGAACAAACACCATCATCTTAATTTTAGGCTTTGATTGTGTAAATCTCTGACAGCAAAATATGAAACACTTGGATATGGCACCCAAGCAGAAAAGGGCTGTGGGCTGAGGGGTTCTTAGTGCCTGAGCACTCTGTAAAGATGGTCTTTTCTGTGCAGTGATCTGCTCCAATTGCTCTCTCATAGCTACAGAAGTTATTCCATTCATGATTACAGTAAGGGGCTTGACACAGTCTACATTTCTAATAAACTGCTACAATGCTTCTTTATCAGCTAGTTTTATTCATTACTAACCTCTTGTTTCACAACATAATTCATATGTAAAGCCTCTGAAAGGTTAGTGAGTAATTATATGGGAGTACAACGTCCTCTCTATTCCATGTTTTGACATTATTGGTACTTACATGATTGTGGCTCTGGCATCTTCTCTTAGTAAGCGAGCTATGGGTTGTTTATGGTAGAATGCTGTATTGCTAAGTTTTGGGGTTCCAGGATTTTGCTGGAACAGAATTGTAAACACTGAGTGAACTTATTCTTTGCTTTAATCTCTTTCTGTTTTTGAAGCTGTGGTTGATATCTGGTATGATGTGATATGTGGTTGACTGAAGGTCCTAGAAGTTTGTGACTACCCATGTTCTGGTGTATGGACACTAAGAAAGCATCCTGGAAACTGGCTGGCTAACCTTGGTATTTACTGCCCTTTGAAAGGGGAAGGACACTGTCAGGGCCATAAAGCACCCAAAGGCCTCTGTTGTCGTCACCACCAATGCACTCCCTGCCCATGGGCAAGAAGCCCCATTTCAGCACAGATCCCCAGTCCTGGCTGAGACATACTGGGGGTAGCTCTGTCTCCTTCTGTCTTGGCTTCCGGATGGGACTTTCCGGAGGGACCGCAGACCTATGTTCCACTCAGGTCCCCATCCCTGCCTCCCATTGTTCCCAGAAGGTCTTTCTGGATGGACCCCAGGTCTGAGTCATTCACCTTATCCAATGGTCCCCAGCTGGTTGATGGCTGTCACAGTCACTGGGCTCCCTCTTCTCAGGCGGGGTGGGTGAGCACCCTGGTAGGAGAAAGCTCTGCCCATGCAGTGGTCTCTTTGGCTCCCATGGGCTCCTCTTCCCTCAGGAACAGCCCAGCTCCCCCAGAGGCAGTATTTTTTGCTTCAGTTGGCTCAGGTAGCTGGTCATTGTATAATGACCTCTTTGAATTGCCTGCCCCAAGTCTCATTGGCAGGAGCAGGAGCCTTTGATGATTTGATAAATCCAAAATAGATGAGGGTCACTTTGCGGTCATGGTCAGGTTGGCTAGGAACATCTGCTTCATCTAATGGCATTTGGTGCCTTCTATGGGAAGGTGGATTTGTCCGGGCATGTGACATATTTAAAGAGTGTGAGTCATCAACATCTGAAAGGACTTTAGTGCCCTCACGTTGTGTGCTTGGCATTGGCATTAAATGTAAGTGAAGACAGTACGCTGAGCCATATTGGAAACACTCACACCATTGTGCCTGAAGAAGCATCGGAATATCTCAGCAATCACTTTTCATGGCTCAGTTTGCCCCTCTGAGAGTGAGGAATAATAACTTATTATCAAGTTCTGTGCAATATGAATAATGTGCAGTCTTTGCCTGTTCCCTGCATAATTTCTCCTGAAATTGTACTATGATTTCTGCTGCACACTTTAATGCATGGTAAATGAAATGTATTTCTGGGAAAGGAAAAACAACTCCCAAACAAACCAACAGCTCTCAAACAAACTAAATGAGTTGTTTAATAATTTACCTTGATGGAAGAGGCATATGGATGGAAAAAAGTTAACTCATCAGGGAAAACAGTATCAGCAGTAAAGAACAGTAATCAATGTGAACTAATCACCGCAGTACCTAAGTGCTTGTTCAAAATCCAAAAGCCTGCATCATGTCCCGGCCTCCTTCTGGCAGGATAGAGATCACAGTGTGTCACTTTCTGTCATCGTGGCATAAACTGCATAATATGAGTTAAGAAATGTAATGAGAAAAAAATGGCTGAAGTCCAAGTTTGGGGTATGTGCCATTTGTAAAGAAAGTATCCTATTCAGAAAAATGACTCCTATTCATGAAAGATTTAAGCCAACAGTAGATAGATTTTTAGTGTAGGTTACATAGAAGGCTGTACAATATAGTTTCCTCTCCTAAACTGAACAAACTTTGCATTCATCAATATGGGTTTCTTGGCACGCAAGTGGTATTCAGGAGTGCACAGGGGAGGGGAAAGGCAGGCCAGAAGGGAGGTGAAGAATGAGGGGAACTTGGCACTGACACAAATGATACCAAAAATGCTGATTTAGGGAGGAAAAATGTAAATAATTTTTAATGTCTTTTGAAGAAAGGCGCCCAAGTTAAAGTTGCCTTGAAGGCATATGACCCAGCCTGACATTGCTTTGGCAGCAGAATGTGAAGGGTGTGTATACAGAGATGAAATGTCCTTTGATGAAGCTTGCTCACAAACAGCCTTTCTGACAATGACAGCAATGCCAGTACCTTTGAAGTTCCAGTTACTTTTTCTGCCTCTGGACAAAGACAATCAGGTACAATTTATTAACTATGAAGCAAAATTGATCTTCCATACGTGGGTGTATTTTATCCCCTCATTTCTTCAAAATCAGGTAGCTAAACCTAGCACGAACTCTGAGCAGGTAACTGGTTCAAAGCCTTGTTTTTTACTGGGAGAGGAATTGATATTGAAGCATTGCTTTGAGATCATTATGCCCAGTTTGGGACTGAACCAGCAAATATCTACCACTTCAGAATACTGAGTTGACCATAAAGTGATATCTCTGCTGGGGAGCTACTGAGCACGGGGGCTGTCTGTAACTTGTAGGATATACAAGGCCACATCACATAGCGCTTCTCTTGCTCCTACCCCTCCCCTGACTCTTTTTTTCCCACTGTGGGTAGGAGAAGACCTTGTTTCTGCACCACGGTACAAGGCCGTGCTGCTTGGCTGATACTAATGGGTCCTTGTCAATGCAGGTACTTTTTGTACTCACCTTGCTATATTTTTCTGGTCTCCTTTCTCTTACAATAAAGAGCAATGCTTTTTTTTTTTTTTTTTTACAGCAGAACCCTTTATATGTCCTTTGGACCTTTGCAGTCCTGTGGGGTACATCACTGTATAAATGTGCATGAATTTCTGTACGCCTGGGATGTAAGCATGTAGCAGAGAGGTTATTTTTTCCTCTCTCTTCTGCTTGACTTCCACAGCACAGCAGCAGCCGCGCAGCACTGCAGTTTCTCTCCACCTACTCAAGCCAGATGCGAGGCATATGAGGACTCTGTGGTGCTGTGCTGCAAGTGTGAAGGGTGCCAGTGCTGCTGGGACCATCCCTCTGGCTGAACTGTGCCCTGAGGTTTTGCCTTCGTCACGTGCCCATTCCTATTTTTAAATGCAGTATTTTTCAGTGTTAAATGCTTTAAGGGATTGCTGGACCCGATAGTGATCTGTTATGGGCCTGAAGTGGCACCCAAACTAGAAGGGTTCAAACTGAACTAAGACTGGATTGAAAATATGCTGGTTCAGCTCCCACCCGCAGGCTGTTTTCATTTCTGAAATCTGTGTCCTGCTACACACGCTCAAATCTCCAAAGGCTGGAGAAGCAGCTGCCGGTGCTGGATGGGTCGATTTTATTCTGCAGCAGCAGTTCCAGCCTGAAGAGCCTTAATTTCTCCCGGTGCTCTTTTGTGCAGATTGAAAGCTTCATGGACTATCATCACCATCCGCAGCCGTGGGAGCGGGAGAATTAGAAATGGGCTCTTTACAGAGGCTTCCTGGGTCCTGCTGGGAGAACAGGATAATTTCAAGGTGGAGGAGGGAGACTTGCTAGCTGTGCCTGGGAACTGCTCCTGACCTTACCCACGCCTGTCCTCTGTGGCTTGCTGTGGAGGTGAAGCCCGGGACTTGCAGCAGTCAGCCTGAAGGGCAGGACTTTGGTTTGATTTCATCTTAAAAGAATTAGAGGTGTTTTCTTCAGTGATTCAGAAAATTCAACACTGCCAAGTTTACCTGTGAGCAAAGAGCTCCCTAGAGAGGCTTAAGCCTGCTGCTTGCCCACACACTGTTTTGGCTTTTTGGGTCTATCCTTTGCAGTTTCTTCATGTCCTGCATTCTGGGTAGAACTGACCCCTAAGGAGGTAGCTCGAAGTCCGTGCATAACTTACCTCTTTATTTAACCTTGTGCTGACCAGTTACACAGGAATAAATTGAATCCCTCCTGACTTCTGCTTTCCAATATGTGTTTTTTAAAAACCCAAACCAAGACCTTTTCTCTTTTGCAGAAACCTCAATAACATTTCGTAGCATCTAAATTCTTGGCTCAGAAATGTATTTTCTTTCTGAAGACTTCTGACTTTTAATAATGAAGGAACTGCCTGCCCCAAGCAAAGAAATACAGCAGCACTTTCTTTTTTTGGTGGATATTCATTAAAAACCTGTCTTTAAAAAAAAAAAAGGTTAATAGCGTGTGACCTGGATATACCAACAAGGAAGCTTACTAGTACCATTTGCTTTGTCCTAGATGGAAAGAATTTCTTTATTTATCGGTATCCTACAAAAGGGAAATTTGTAGAACCTGCTTAGAGATTTAGAGAGATGTTCATTGTTGCATTGCCAATTTAGCACTACCGTTTAATGTACACAGTATGTGGGCTTGTCTTCCATATTTTGCAATGGATGCAGTGTAAGACATAATATATCACTTTCACAAGCAATTTAGCACAGCATAAGGGAGGAAATGTAGCTGTACTATCTCAGTACTTATTTTCTAATAAAATTCTAATAGATTTTGGGTTAATGACACAGAAGATGACATTTATGTCCTAAGACTTTTTTTTTTTATCTGTAGCAGCACAATGAAGGAGGAAGTTACAAGAGCAGATGATAAGATAATGCACTCCTTCCTTGTGTACAATAAAGTACCCTTATAAAAAGCTGGCTTGCCTTTGACGCTTAACTAATGTCTCACTGTGAGATAGTACCTGGCAGGCCAGAGTCCGTAAAGCGAGTTAGGCTTTCCTTCACCAGAGATTGATTTGTTCCTTACTTGAAAGGCGATCGGCTTTAACTCCCCAACAAGGATTACAAGACTTTTTAAAGAGAAAGGCAGGAAAAACAACAATCATTTTTTTTCTGTGGTTAATAAAGGAAGAAGATTAAAAAGACTCCCCTGTTGATAAGATCTAACCATTTATGTTCCTGTGTGATGAAAGGTGAATACCTATTTAAGATTTATTTAGTATTTTGTCATCTATAATGAATCTAAAGGGCACAACAATTTGTCTTAACATTCTGTAATGCAATGAAGCTCATTTTAACAAATAACTGTATAAATAACACATTTACTAAACCCCTTGGTTGACTGATCTTGTGCTTGAGCTGTAAAACATTTATAATTGATAACAGAGTGAAGCTGAAATAGCAGAATGGACTCTTCTGTATAGAATAAGCAAAAAAAGAATGTAAGGCACTTATATCTATGTGTGCATCATTGTGTAAAACTTGCTGTGCATCTATGTGGGGTCTTATTTCATGCTCCTCAAACTAACTATGAGTATTAGCACTGATTACTTTGGACATGACACTGGGCAATATCTAGCTTGAAGCAGAGGTTCTTGAGGTTCTCTACAACTTAAAGGAAGCAAGCATCACTATATTTCTCTGAAATATTTCCAGAGGCAGAAAGAAGAATTTTTGTTTTATGATCCCTGGGTTCATTTTTTTACTACTAGCCAATCCTGCTGCTTGGTACAAAAGAGGATCATCTCTGTACAATGGAAGAAAAAGAGTATTTTGGGTGGATTTGCTGTTTATGGGATTGTGCAACCAATAAAAAAGTTGTGAGACCTTAGTGCTGTCACCCATGACTTCCTTTTCAGTTCTCAATGGCTGTGTTTGAGTCCTTCTCCCATGCCGTGCCAATTCAATGTATGTGATCTTTGAGCAGATTTTTGTCTGGTTTTGTGAGCTACTCAGCTCATTTTTGGACAACTAAGAAACAGAAAATCAATAACAACATGAGAATGTAGCATAGAAATATGCCCAGTGGAAGGATTAGTCAAGCTTCCCACACAATCGTACCAAAGCATCCCTTTTCTGAGCTGTGCCTACCTTCAAAATAAGTGTGTGAGTAGACAATCCGAGTTTTAGTTTCTGATGCAGGGGGTATGCTTCCTTCAGCAGCTCAGTTTGGCTGCACTGGAGTCTAAAAGGAAGGAACACAGGCACTAGGCTATGATCTATAACTTTTCCCTTCCAGGGGAGGCCCTGGAGGACTGAACAAAGGCACCGTTCATGCCAGTGAGTTTACTTGAATAAAACAGGTCAGCATGTTCCTATTTAGCTTGAGATGTCTGAAGAAAATCTGGTACTATTACCTGACTTCATTTGGCTTTGGGCAAAGCCTAAACAATTTTTGGATGCGCAATACTAAAATAATTCACCATCATTCGTGCTGACCCCTGAGGATGGTGCTTCTGCAGTATTATCTGACCTCTTTTATACCTCTTTCTGAAGACGAAAGGAGTTACATCCATGGCTATTTCTCTCAACAGCCTATAAGGAGTCAAGACAAGTAGCTCAGATGTACACCTCTAGTTACTGAGACCTAATGTTAGGTGTCTACATTATAGGCTCTACATAGCAAGTCCATTTTGCTGTGATTCTTTCTTGAATTTGAACTCATCTAGAGTTTTGTTTCCAATAAAACATTCTTAGAAGTAAAATACATGAAGATGAGCTGGAGCTACAGTGCTGGAGTAGAGGGAATGAGAGTCTTCTATGGTGGGACTCTAGGGTGTCCTGTAGGGGTCTTCTGCTCTGCTCCTCTACCTGGTCTCTTAGATGATTTATATGCATTTGGTAGAAAAAACAGATTGAATGCATTAACCACTCACCTTGTCTAAAAGTCTATGTTCTCTAATGCCAGTCACAGTTCTTTGCCTGCATCCGTACAGTGTGGTTTTGTTTTTTTTTTAAAGAACAGAATACAGTGAGTACCCAATTGAATAAGTACTAAGATTTTGTCATAAGATATGTTGAAAGCTCTTCAGATGTTTAAAGGAAATAATCAGAATTCAGAGTGTATATTAAATTATGAACTATCTAATAAGTGTGCTACTTCCCAGCTGGGATCCTTCTGGTACATTCCTTCATCTTCAACTGGTGTAATTAAAGACGAAAGGTGTAACACTGATGATCCTCCTCTAGAGATCTCATCAGTTTAATTCTAGAACTATCAATGGAAAGGGAATATCATATAAATTGTTCAGACTTAATTGGACACCTGCTGGAGGTCAAGCAAAACAACCAAGGTCTACTGAAATAGGGATTGCCTTCTGTAATTCATTAATTTGGTAGGAGGGAATTTGGCAAGGCAAGGCAATCTTTCTCATACCTGTTAAAAGCAAACCAGATTTGGCTAGCAAGGAAAACACGAGGAAGGAAGTAGAAAACAAGAAGAGCAAACAGGAATGTGCTTAAAATCTCACCATGAGAACTGGTAACTTGCATGCATGCAGCAAGTGAAGCAAAGCCTACAGTGTCAGGGTTGCATTAAATAGCTTCCTACTGGTGCAACAAGGGTGTGCACAACTATTTCTGGTGTAACACAACTTCCTTATAACCTTCTACTCGGAAAGTATGCCATAGCTGATGAGTATTTGTTTTTCACAGTTGAGAATTTAAATCACAACAGTGCATTTTGATGTAGTAAAAAAAAAAAAAAAAGAAGAGGATGACTCCCTTTTAAAATAATTTTTCATCTGGTGCTATCAAAAATGATTTTTCATTGTGATGATGTCACCAGACCCACTTGATCTGTTTATAGCTGTTATTTAAATTGCTGTTTCCATAAATGTATATGACTGCCCTGAGGGTGTCTATATTTGTTACAGAAGGTGTCTCAGGAATCTTGGAGCAATCTCCCAATCTAATTAAGAGTGCTATAATTACAGCATAAAGAGCTGTGTTGCTAATACTAAAGGTTCAGAAATCATGAGTCAGGCCCCATAATTTGAGATTGGCCCCAAAATGTGAATATTTGCTTTTAAAAAGAGTATATTATGTTTTGGGCTCATTTTTAATTTTTGAACTCCCTCTGCCCCTTGCCGTGGTTTGTGTGTGTGAGTACGTGCGAGTGTATGTGCATGTGTATATGCTGCCGTAATAAAGCTACCTCTTCACCACATGTTTAGGGTAAGGCAGTGCTGGTCCCTTCTCTCATTCTTGTCTACTCCCTTACCTTTAAGCCCCTGCAAGAAATGCTTCTCCACGCGTTCTCCCATAGTACTTCATGTTATTCACTCCTTGAGAAAGGGACAAATTGCAGTGTCTTGTGTTGTTCTTCCCTGACAGGGGGAACCTTCCCACATAAGGAGAAGGGATAGGTATCTTGAGCTTCCAGTCTCTTTTTGTCTGGTCCTCTCTTTGCTGTGTAGGTGAGAAGTTTATCTCCCTGGCTTTCCGTTTCCCCAGAGGTGGGGAAGTACATGGTGAACGCAACAAGTTCTGAAGTGGGATCACAGTCTCTGGGTTTATCTAGAGATTAAGCCAGAACCTTCTTTGTCCTGCCTACAGGACAAACCTAAGATTTGGTGACAATGGTTTGAGCCCGTATGCTGCAGGAAAAGGGTACTCTGTGTTTTGCTTCTGTCAACATCGTATTCAAGTTCTCTATGTATAAAAGGTGCTCAGCTACAACACTGATGGGTACAATATATGTCAGTCTTCCAGGCAAAATGGAATGGAGGAACCCCTGTTTGCGTAGACTAATACATGAGCTAATCTCTGCTTTTTTTACCAGTTTGCTATAGTTTATCTAATCCCTGGAATAATTTATGCCAGTTATTCCTGGAATTTCATTTAGCTAATTACCATAGAGCATCACCATGTCTTTCAAGGCAATTTGAAAGTTTTGCTTCAGAAATGTTTGTGTTACAACTTGATATAGGAGCTGCTGCCTGTGGATAGAAATTTTTTTGATTTCCCTCCTCATGGCCATGACATAAGCAAAGAAGTCATCCAACGCTCCCCCCCCACAGCAGCAGGGAGCTGCCTCACCACGAAATGTTCTTTGCTGTGACACTTCAAAGAGGTATTGTACTAATTGAGATGGATTTTTTTAAGGATAAGAAGCTTTCAAATATTCTTTTATATCCCTATAAATATTTCCTCGTACTTCAGCCTCTGCCTCATCCTCTGAATTGCATGACATCATTGGATATGCTCTTCTACTTGCAACCCTCCCTCAATAATCTGCCCTTTCTCTATCAGCTGACTTGAGGTCCCTGGGTGCTTTTCTCCATTTTTGATGTTGGTAACTTTTGAAGAGACAGCGTTATCTAGTAGTGACTAATGGGAGATGCCAAGTTTGACAAGACATTTTCTCATTCTAATAAGCATGTCTGTTACTTGATTTTCTTTCCTCAGTTTTGACTCCACAGAACAGTGCTGTTTGTATATCATCCATCTTGTTGACTGGGCAAACCACAAAGACTACATATCCCCATTCTTACTTCTTGTTCCCACATTGTCTACATTACACTTGAGCAGTGAGGTTCTCAAGTAGCCTTCTCTAATTATTATGGACTATATTTTTAAGCTGGAGAGTGTGGGTGTTGTTCCATGGGACTCTTGCTCTTCCTTTGCACAGTCTTTTGGAATAATGCAAAACTAATACCAGGGGACTTCTCTAAAGTTATCTAAAAACAGACAAGTAATCTTTTCTTGTCATCTAAGCTTCATCTGTAGTCAATAGACAGAGAAACAGGCACCACAGAGAGTGGCTCATTTTGTCCTAAAAGAGGAGTCTAAGATAAGTAGGAGAAATTGTCCTCTGCAGGTACCCATAGTCCTTCCCTTGCATCTAGGGGAACTGTGATGTCCAGTTTGCACAGCCTAACTTTAAAGACATCAGGCCTATGCCTTCACTACTTCCTTTTCTTACACTGAGCAAATCCTCACTGAATGTAATGAAGCACCAAGACTGGGATCTCAGCTCTAGGTCCAACTCCTCCTGTCTTGCTGGTGGCACGCACCAGGCATCAGGTTTCTGAGGGATGTTTAGGGTGCTCTATTGCCTGAGCTAGATAGTGCCCTAGAGCCTGGAGCTTCACCTCGTTAAGAGAAAAGTATCTTTTACCTGAACCTATTGCTACTTACACTTTGTTCTTTGTTCAGGGTGCAGGTGTCAAGTATTAGCAGTATGTCTTCATCCTATGGGCCAAATGCCATTCCTGTTTCATCAGCCTCCTGTAGAATGGCACAGGGATACTACACAATTCCCCCAGGCTCAGCCAACCATGATGCCTGGAAGCATAAACCATATTCTGCTGCAAGTTCTTTTTCCTTAATAAACACAACCAAAACCTGGAAACATTCAAGACCAGGTTGGATGGGGCTCTGAGCAACCTGACCTAGTTAGCAGTGTCCCTTCTGACTGCAGGGGGGTTGGACTAGATGACCTCTAGGGGTCCCTTCCAACGCAAAACATTCTATGATTCTATGATTCTATGATTCTATGATTTTATGAACTACATAGTAACATATTAACACTATTGGGACACTTGTACTGATAAGCCTTAACAGTGCATGAACTGTGATCAAACCTTTTCTGTTAATATTCCTCAGTTCCAGAAATGTCCCTTGTACTTACAGTTTAAGAAGGTGAATTTGTCCTTGAGAGGACACAGTTCTTCCCTCCAGACATGGTACATGTTTCTAGAACCCCCCTACATTATACTTAGGTATTTCAGTGTTGCAATATATAGCATCAGCTCTGTTCAGCAAAGCTATTGAGTTATTGTACTGGTTAATATAGTGAAATTTATACAAGCTTAATCACATTTATTATCCCTGACAACAATGCAGATGTTCTGAATGCTAAGTGAATTTTTTTATAAAGAATATAATTAATTTTTCTGGCCCTGTCCAGAAATGCTTAGTGGTCAGTTCTGCCACTGAAATGTATTTAATAATATGTAAATCTGGCATTTTGGGAAGTAATTAAAAATAAAGTTGCTGTAATTTTAAATTCAGCTAATATCTGTATTGCTCCTATCTAAAGTGGTACTAGCCTAAGTGCTTGAACTAATCGATTTTTAAAAGGGTTTGGTTAGTGATCTCAGGGGAAATAAGGTAGGTTGTATGAAAACATATTAATTATAGAGCTTTCTTTTTTAATGATGCATGCCCTTTTTAGAGTACAATATATTGATGTAGCAACTCTTCAACTTAAATCATCCAACAAACCTTTCTAGTTTTGTCTCATCCATCTTGATTGTTTGCTATATTTATTACAGAATGAAAATAAGATTTTAGATTTTTAATTATTAGCTATAAAGGATTCCAGAGTAGCTCAATGAATTAATTTCTTTGTAAAAAGTATACAACTTCAGCAAATTTTTGCTGACTAGGAAATTTGTCTTTCTCAAAGATTAATATTACTTTCTCCTTCAGTATGTCATATTTTGCTCTCAAGTGTACAGAAAGCTTATCCATGAAAAAGTTTTTACTCTTCTAATAATATTTTTAATTAGTTTTAGAATGTGCTTGTTGCAGTCTTGTTTGAAGTGAATCAATATTTCAAGATTTTTTATTTAAAAAGATAAAGCCGTTGTGTTTAATGCTGAGATAAATGTTATGCCTAGCTCCCAGATCGGAGAGAAATATCAATTTGGTGCAGAGAGGCTGGGGTTTTGCCTGCAGAATGCAGGGTAATGCTGGAACTGCTTCTAGGGAATGGGGGCAATGTTGTTCCTGACAGGCAGGTCCTCTGCTGGAGGAAGCTGACTGCTTGCAATCATGATTAAACACAGCAGAAGCTGCTCTGCAGATGAAAGGATGGGATGCCAGGATTTAGCCTGGGGATAGCATGGGTGGTTAGCAATGGGCACAGCCTGCAGGTCGAGGTGTGGCAGGATGCACAGTCAGCCAGAGCACTGAGGTGGAGCTGCCTGCACCTTTCTCCTCCAGTGACTGCAAAAGGGCATTGAGTATCTAAAAGCTTCATTTTACTGGAACACAGCTTCGAATACAATAGTTTTGAAACTGAGATAATGCGAGTCTGCTACATAAGAACAAAAATTAAAAGCTTTGAAAACCACTATTTCTCTTAGCCACTGCTCCTTGAAAGACAGGTCTTTTCCTCAAGCTCTGCTCTCAGTTTTAGTGGCTTCCCAGGTTACAGCAAACACAATATAAAAAGCCTGGTCTTTGGTCTGACTCCTGGTTATGTGCCTGCCCCTACTCCTCCAGGTCTCTGTTTTCTCCACCCTGGGATCTGGAAGGTTTTCCCAGCTCAGTGTGCTTGGGGGCAGAACTCCACTCCCTCCAGAGAGTTTTGTTTGACCCAACGAGCACCTCCTCACACAAATCAAATGGCCAGCCTTTCCCTCTAGCTTCTTGATAAATGAAGCATGAAATACAACAGTCAGTGAGCCATGGGCCAACAGATAAAATAATAGAATCATAGAATCATTTAGGTTAGGAAAGACCTTTAAGATCATCCAGTCCAACTGTAAACATAACCCTGCCATTCAACCACTAAACCATGTCCCTAAGCACCTTGTGTCCCCATCTTTTAAATATCTCCAGGGATGGGGACTCAACCACTTCCCTGGGCAGCCCATTCCAATGCTTGACAACCCTTTCTGTGAAGAAATTTTTCCTAATCTCCAGTCTAAACCTCCTCTGGTGCAACTTGAGGCCATTTCCCCTTGTCCTATTGCCCCTTACCTGGGAGAAGAAGCCAACACCCACCTGGCTACACCCTCCTTTCAGGCAGCTGTAGAGGGCGATAAGGTCTCCCCTCAGTCTCCTCTTCTCCAGGCTAAACAAACCCAGTTCCCTCTGCCACTCCTCATAAGACTTGTGTTCCAGACCCCTCACGAGCTTTGTTGCCCTTCTTGGGCAATGCTGCAGCACCTCAATGTCTTTCGATGTAGTTGCCAAGCCACTCTCCATGATATTTGAAAAGTCATGGCAGTCAGGTGAAGTCCCTGGTGACTGGAAAAAGGGAAACATTGTACCCATTTTCAAAAAAGGTAGAAAGGAAGACCCTGGGAACTACCGACCTATCAGCCTCACCTCTGTGCCTGGGAAGATCATGGAACAGATCCTCTTAGAAGCTATGCTAAGGCACATGGAGACCAGGGAGGTGATTCGAGATAGCCAGCATGGCTTCACCAAGGGCAAGTCCTGCCTGACGAACCTAGTG
>NW_009258727.1:685599-747473 GCF_000687185.1 Egretta garzetta
AGGGCCACAAAAATGATCCGGGGGCTGGAGCACCTCTCCTATGAGGACAGGCTGAGGGAGTTGGGCTTGTTCAGCCTGGAGAAGAGAAGGCTGCGGGGAGACCTGATTGCGGCCTTTCAGTACCTAAAGGGGGCCTATAGGAAAGATGGGGAAAATCTTTTTAGTAGGGCCAGCAGTGACAAGGGGTAATGGTTTTAAACTAAACCAGGGTAGGTTTAGACTAGATATAAGGAAGAAGTTCTTTACAATGAGGGTGGTGAAACACTGGAACAGGTTGCCCAGAGAGGTGGTGGAGGCCCCATCCCTGGAAACATTCAAGACCAGGTTGGACAGGGCTCTGAGCAACCTGATCTAGTTAGCGGTGTCCCTGCTCCTGCAGGGGGGTTGGACTAGATGACCTCTAGGGGTCCCTTCCAACCCAAAACATTCTATGATTCTATGATTCTTGTAGTGAGGGGCCCAAAACTAAACAGAATATTTAAGGTGTGGCCTCACATATAGGGACCAGCTTTCTTGTTTTGTGCAATAGATGCTGCAGTAAGGATCGAAGGGTGTGTTTTGGTTATACTGTTTCTTCACACTAGCTCACTAAAGTAAGATTCCCTGACTTTTTTTTTTTTTGTGTGGGGAACACATTTCAAAGAGGATGTTAGTGTTTGAACATCTCCATTGCTAGGTGTGATCCTGTGCTCTCTTCATGACAAATGAAACCACTACTGACACAGGTAAGACAATACTAGGCAGACATTTCAAGGATTTTTAATGATTTTTCAGCTAAGAAAGAGGATCTTGTGTGATGGGATTGGTCAAATTCATCACAGACCATCAGAGAATGCAGCTTTCAGCTAAAAGAAAATTGTTAAGTGAATACTTACATCTGACTATCCTGTCTGATAGAGAGATGTGAGAATTATGAGTATCTCAGTTACTGATTAGACAACAGAGTTTTATTTGCATTCAGATAATCACGCCCTTGAGGTGTTTGCCCGAGCTTAGCAAGGTGGTGTCTGGAGAGTGGAGTACCTGGAACATATCTGAAGATGCCCATATTATCAGTCCCATTCTTAATGTCAGGATGTGAATGACAAGAAATGTGTGTTTCAGAAAATGGTTGTGCTAATTTGTCAGCACAGGAGATTCTGTGCCTCCTTTTCCCATTGCACTCTGGCTGTGTGATCCTGTCTGTTTTCTCTTGCTGCCTCTGAAGACAGTCTGACCCCTTGATGAGACATTTTGGCTTATTCAACAGGCAGAAAATTATCTCCCTTTTTTGCTTGCTGAGTGAGCTGAATTGACTCATCAAACTGTTGGAGCTCGCACAAAGGAAGTGGTAAGTACACACAGCTGGGAGGGAGAAAAAGGGGAAAGCTGAACCATATTTTTAGTGGTAGGAAGCTGTTAGACCAGCTCAGCACTCTTGTGAAAACTCATTCTCAGTGAAGAACTCCTGTGTCATATTCACTCTGCCTCTGGCCTGGTGAAACCTGAATATGTTGGCTGCTAAGGCTGGTGGTTCTGCAGTAAGTGTTTTCCAGAAGAAAGGTTGTTTGATTTAAGTGGGTGCCTTGGTGGAGATGTCATTGGCAATGAATATTGATGGGTTGGAGCTAATTACTAAGTCTTAGTGCATAACCCTTTAGTTTTTATATGTATTTTTATAAATGTAAAACTGGCTATAATTTCTTGACTCTTGCAGAAGATTTTGCCATTTGCACTTCAAAAACATTTATGGAACTGCAGAAGTTTTTGTTAAAACTACAGATGTATCCACTTACTATATCTGTTAGTCACATGAACAGGACGGGAATGCGTCAGAATCTGCAATGCTAAATAATGTGAGACTTACTGAAGAGAATGCTTGCTAAAACATATAAAGCCACAGAGAAGTGAGCATATTGGAGGAGTTTATTTTTGTCACTATAGACGAATGCTAGTGATTATGTCAGGATTTTCAAGTTTTGCAGCACCCACCGTAAAAAAAAAAAAAAAAAAAAAAAAAAAAAAGGCAGATTTTCAAAATAAACCAGCTCCTCTCTAGGAATTAAAGAAGGGGACAACTTTTTGAAACGATATTCAATACCCTCATGTATTGTTCTTCTGGGCAGTTTTCAAACATGGTAAATGCTAAGATTTCAAGCTCTTCAGAAAATCTGGCTTAAGCTCTCCATACCATGCTGAACAGCCTCCACACAGAAGTAGGGCAGAATTGATCACCTTTCTACCACAATAGAACAAATGATATATCCAGATTCAGGCTGGAATGGATCAAAACAATAACAAAGAGGAGACTCGGGTGACCTTCAGTGAAATGTTTCATTTCCCTGAAAGGATCTCAAAGAATGAAACAGTAAAAAAAAAAAAAAATCAAATCATAGATCAAAGATAGGTGTTTTAAGAAGGTTTTTTAAGTTCAGTCCCAAGAAGACATGCACAGAAAGAGACTTTTCTTTGTAGATGGGTTTCACCCAGGCAACTGGGATACTTAGCTTCTGATTTGCAAAAATGATAGAAAGGTTTTGGAAACTGTAAAATGACAGAAGATGACTCTGAGAAACTTACATAACTTCTGTACGAGATTATTGTTACTATAATAATTTATTACAGGTTTCTTATATGGATAAATGGATATCAGAAAGTGGGAAAAAAAAGAAAAGGAAAAGGAACTAATAGTAGGTAGGCACTGGGCTGAGGCTGGCCACAGGAGAATACGTGAAATAGCAATACAAGGAGTGTGGGCCAAAAAATGGAGGCATTAGAACTGCTAATGTACAGAATAAAATTGCATTCCACAGAGAGAAGAGTGGTAGTGGTGGCCATGGCTGGAACAGTGAAAGATACGAAGGTCTAAGCGATCAGAAAAGTCAGAATCAAAGATGTTACCTTCACTCTGTATTTAGCCATGTTGTAAACTTTAAATGAAGAAAAAACCTCAAACCCAAACAACAAAGGCAGTGGATAAAACAATCTTGGAGTCAAAATTGTTTTGGAGAAAGATGATAAAAGCCATAATATTGACAATGGACTGTCAGGGCTGGATTCGGTATTGATTTTAAAAAGATAAACAGGACTGGAAATGTATTTATTTAACTAAATCTTAACTTCTCTAGGATAAATTAGAGAATAAAAGCTGTGGAAAAAGTCCATCACCACCTTATTTCTAAGAGTCATCTTCCAAATTTTTCCTGAATAGTCACTGTACTAGCAAATGCTGATGCTACTTTAAGCTTGATTTTGCATGAAGGGAAGATGATTGAGAAAGGAGTTTAATAGAAAATTACTTCGAATTGAAGGGCCCCAATGCCTTTCAGTCTGAATGAAGGGACAGAAAAAGGAAAGTCTGCCGAGTTCTCAGTCTGAATAGGGAAAAAGCTCTTTCAATGAAGGGGTTTTGGTCAGGGAGAGCAGCAGAGTGAGATATTCATAGACTTGTCTGTGGAGGAAACTCAGAAATATGTTGAACATGGAAAATGGGCTTAGAATTTCAATCCCAAGAAAAGGAGGGAAGTATGTTGGAATCACAGATGTGTTAATGTTCACTGTAAGGGGTACCCTAGGAATGTCAAATGACCTGTAAGGAGCTATGGACTCATAATGCCAT
The DNA here is from genome assembly GCF_000687185.1 of Egretta garzetta. NCBI lineage: Eukaryota > Metazoa > Chordata > Aves > Pelecaniformes > Ardeidae > Egretta > Egretta garzetta. The sequence goes on from NW_009258727.1 coordinate 689,198, forward strand.
GACTTCCAGAGGTCAGCTAGTCCAATGCACTCTCAAAGCATGATCAGCTAGAGCAGGTTGCTCAGGACCTCGTGCAGTCAAGTTTTGAATATCTCCAGGGACGGAGATCCCACAGCAAGTCTGGGCAATCCTCCCAGTAATAAGATTCTCTCCCTTAGCCTTCTCTTCCTAAGACTAAATGAATCCAGTTCTCTGTCTCTTCTCCTACATCATGTGATTTGGATGACTAAAAAGAAACAGCCTGCAAAGAAAGAGATCTTGGAGCTCAGAAAACATAGGGATAAAGCACAAATTTCCAAATGTCAAGCTGAAGTAAACCTTGCAAAGTATTTTAGAAAAAAATAGTTGGAGGTTATTAATTTAACCATGTATGGAGATGAGCAAGAAAAATAGAATCAAGGCTCACCAGGCGTAATGACGACATTAAGATAACAAAAATCTAATGCTATGCCCCTATCCTGGTTTTGTCTGGGGTAGAGTTAATTTTCTTCATAGTTGCTGGTGTAGTGCTGTGTTTTGCATTTAGTATGAGAAGAATGTTGACAACAGTCTAATGTTTTAGTTGTTGCTAAGTAGTGCTTACACCAGTCAAGGACTTTTCAGCTTCCCATGCTCTGCCAGATGCACAAGAAGCCATGAGTGTGTGCAGCCAGGACAGCTGAGCCACACTGGCCAAAGGGCTACTCCACACTGTATGATGTCATGCTCAGTATATAAGAAGAAGGAAGGGGGGGACATTCAGAGTGATGGCATTTGTCTTCCCAAGTCACCGTCACATATGATGGAGCCCTGCTTTCCTGGAGATGGCTGAGCACCTGCCTGCCCATGGGAAGCAGGGAATGAATTCCTCGGTTTGCTTTACTTGCGCACACGGCTCTTGCTTTGCCTGTTAAACTGTCTTTATCTCAACCAACGAGTTTCTCATTTTTACTCTTCTGATTCTCTCCCTCATCCCACCAGGGAGGAGTGAGCGAGCAGCTGTGTGGTGCTTAGTTGACTGCTGGGGTTAAACCACAACGCCCCCAAATTCAGTTTAATATTATATTTTTTTTTTAAGATAACCTAGCATGACTACAGAGCTGGACAACTGAGAAGAACTGGATATAGAATGGACTTTTCCATTTCCAAACTGAAAGAAATGGATGTGAAAGAAAGGCAACAGATAATTGTTATTGCAGAACTGTGAAAAGACCAACCCATGTAATCACAGATCCAGTATCAAATTTTTCTTCATTTTGAAGTGGTCCTATGGTGAATGTAGTATCTGTTTATGGGGAAAAGTAACCACAGAAAGCTGCATCTGTTAGCTGAATACTATATAAAATTCAGAACAAGTTTTGAGAGAAAGAATAATTAAGGATATCAAAACAAGTGAAAAACTGGATAAAATGTCACAAAATTTTACCAAAATGGAAATCTACAAGCCTATCCTTTCACCTTCTTCTTTATGAATGAAAATGAATTATTTTCTAGGCAAAGGAAATACAGTATATCTAACTAATGAGAATTGCAGTAAAATAGTATATGAAGTTCCTATTAGTAAAGTTGATAATGAGGATGGTAAAAAAAAAAATCCAACCTGTCAGGAGAGGAACTGGCTAAAAATGGAGATAGCCGTATTTGTGATACAGGGTAGAGGAAGGTTACTGTTAGACTTCCTCTGGAGAAACTACCGGCATATATCTCCTACAACCTTTTTGTCTGTGTAAAGATTCAGTGTTAAGAACACAAATGAATAAATTGGGGAGGCATCATTAATGCAGAAGAGGATCATAATAAGACACTGGCAAGACTAGATGACCTTGACAACTGTGAAGACAGAAATGGGATGGAATTTAAAACTCAAAGTACAAAGGTCTCATATGAAGATTTTCTTCTATGGTTTGGGATCTCTTCATTAGAACAGACAAAGGAAAAGAGTTTTTTGCTTGATCAAAGAACAATACAAGTAGCAGAAATTATGCAAAGCTACAGAAAGAAAATTTGGTCCTTGGATTCATCTGCTGAGGACCTGCTAACAGAGAAAGGGAAGAGTGGGTGCGACTGGATGAGGAATGTCTTCACTATTGTACAGCCCTGGTGACCTGTGTTTGAGAGAGATAACTGGAGCAAGAAAAGCTGCAGAGCAAGGCTAGGAAGATGGCTGGGGGAGTGGAGAGCAAACAAAAAGGCCTTGTCTTCTTTAGCCGAGCAAATTGAAGGCTGAGAAAGTATTTAGCACAGGCCAGTATCGCTTGAACATGTAGTTGTCTGAGACTGCTGGGAATGAGACTCTTCCAGTCAAATATTCCTACATCTGCTGATTTCAGTTGCTTTACTACTCACCATGGAATTTCTCTTAAAATGTAGCAGCTATTCAGAGACTAGGCATGGGGAATTAAAAGCATTTAAGTAAAACAGCATATGCCTCGATGCTTTCATCCTGTCTTGAACTGCCATTAGATGCATTTAAGGGGAAAAAGCTGTGGAAAATGTGCAGAGTGAAATCCTGGCTCCAGTGAAGACAATGGTGAAACTGAATGGTTATAGTTTCCCCCAGCAGTATACCTTGTTTGAAAAAAGTAGCTCGGAGAGAAGTAGTTCATTTTTACTGTCATCTGATCTCCCCATTGTTCACAATCTTTGTTCAAATTTAGAAGTGTTAACATAACTGTTTTTTAAAGAATAAAAAGCTGAGATTGAAAGACTAATAGTATTGGAACGAGGAAATCGGGGCAAGTCCTGATTTTTTTATCTGAACAAATAATTAACAGGAATTTAAAAAACCCCACAAGTTATTAAACATACTTTATTTGGAATGAAACATTCTTAGATTATGGGAGAGAAGAGGGCTGTAATTTTGCTGTGTCTTTCACTGTCACTCAATAAATTTCAAAGATTATTGGAAGCAGGTTCACACAAGACTCTGCTATTTGTCTTTCGAAATACGCATGAACTCTTAGGACAGTTCATCTAAATCACTTTGAAACACCCAACAGCCTGGTACTGTAATGTGAACAGAACTATTTTATAAATCAGTCAGAAGAGCCCATTCTTTAAAAGGTACGCTACATTACTGGAGGCAAAAAGCTCTCTGTTTCGTTATATAACAATGACAATAACTCAATTTAAGTGTATAATGACCCAAGTCAGCAGTCCACAGCAACAAAAATTTAATAGGAACCTTATCTAGTTTGCTGACATGCTCTTCACTAGAAGGCATTATAGGCTCTTCAGTATACAAAACAATTGGCTCTAATCTTTAATATTGCTAAGCAGCGGGGGGCAAATAGGCATTTTAGCACAGCGTTGCTTTTTATAAACAGCATTTAATATATTCACACGCTCTTAGGCACGGAGCTGTATGTCAAATATTTCTGAAGTTTGGTCATTAGAACAGTCTCTCTCTGAAGTAGAGAAGTGTGTCTGCACTCCCGCGATGCCCTTTAAAATGCATCGGATGTCACCGCATGGCGAAGGCAGAAGACTCTAGCATAGGTCTCCTTTGGGAACAGCATGGTTTCTGACTATCTCCTGACGTAAATTAAAGTCATGATAAAATGAGTGGGCTCCAGAGAAGCATTATAAAGAAAATCACTCTATTAAAGAAAAAATCAAACGTAATTTCCTCCTTATTTCTTTCACTGGTTTTCTATATACTGCATTTAAAGAGTACAGGCTAATGCCTATATTGAGTAGGTTGCAATGGTCACTTAGTTTATGATATGCAACATTATGATCGGGGTAGGAGTGCTGAGACAAGGACAGCAACAGATGAATAAGCTGTCAGAAGAAAACTGTACTTACATCTCAGTCGTGGGTGTTCAAAAATCATTCACTGTGTTCAGTTAAGTGCCATTTTTTTCCTTTTACAGTTTACAAGGCAACCAGAGGGCATTAAATATAAATACATTTTTTATGTATCTGGTATCTCTGCAATGCTTTAAAGGTATACATTGGCCCTCCATGAAAGAAAGGTAGAAATTAGCATACAAGAAATCTACTTGTTGCATGAAATGCAAAGTTTTATACAGAAGGCACTGCTTAAGTCACTGAGTCCGGTCGTCTGCCATCACAGATTACTGATTTTTAGTTCAGAAGCCTCTGCAGCAGATGTGTCTTGCACACCTCCTTGCACTCTGCCCCATAAAAATCTTCCCAATACCCTTTAATACAGTGAAAGCTGCTAGTAAAGGAGGGAGCATCCCTAGAAGAAAAATGGGAAAGAAAACTGATTGTGGTAAAAGGAGCTGTGATGAAGGAGGCATTTGAGAAAGACTGGGAAATCTGCAACTACGGCATGGAGAGGGAAGGTGTTTGGGTATGGCTCATGGGAGTTCAGCCTCGACTGAGTCACACCATGTTTGCCATGGGGTAGTGTCACAGACCTGGACAATCCTTGCACCTTACCTGACACATGGGGTGAGGCTTACTTTTGCTTCAAATGTTTGTGATGTAAATCACTATGCCTGAGCTAGCCAGCCTAATCCCACTTTATCCTAACGGAAAAAAATAGGCAATTTTAAGACAAGACCAGCTTCCAACATGTCCTTTAGGATGGGATGTGTTGGGCCATAGAAGTACCTGATTATCTCCACTGAGTCCTGTAAGTTTTTTTTTGTTTAGTTTTTATTTTCATTGTGTGCATGAGAAATAGATTCTGCTGGTTATAGACATTTTCTGTCAGAAAAGTTATTACAAGACACATCCTCTGTGTCCAACTAGTGTGGGCTTGGAGCTGTCCTTCCATGGGTAATGAGGTGGTCACATGTGATAAGTGCTGTCAGTTCTCTGTTGTGAAGCCTCTGTTTGCTTTCTCTTGATTGCTCAGCTAGCAGAATGATTTCAAAAGGTTTGTATTTATGCAGCCAGCAGTGAAGGGAACAGAAAACCAAGGACTTTGTGAAAAATCATCCTGCAGAAGGAGGATTTTTGGAGTTTCATTCCATTATATTATGTTATTCTTTTCAGTGGCTGCTGACAACTTTCTATTTAGTATTGCCAATCTCCTCTAGTGTTTCTTTTCTACAGAGCTTGTGGGACCTTTTTTTTTTATTTTTTAACTACCAAATAGTCATCTGACACCTTGTGAAATGGGACCTGAGGACTAATGTAGTTGAAAGACTGTGTCATGGAAGGATGCTATTTGACAAGATAACTGTGCCGCTCCAGCAGCTTGCAGCTGCCAAAGGGGGCAGTTCTGCTCTTGCGTTCCCTGCTCTAGCCCCACTCTCAGTTTTCACTTGGTTCAGCTCATTGAATGGCCAAAGCTAGCTTAGCAAATGAACAAAAAAAAAAAAAAAAAAGAAAGAAAAAGAAAAAAGAGGAAGGGGGAAGAGGTCGTAGAGCACCAGAGCTGCTGAAATTGAGGAGGCAGGACTGTGTGTGCTGGGGGGACGTACCTGCAGAAAGGAGGAGGGGGAACCTCTCCTTTTGGCAGCAGCATGTTGCTCCCTATCTTACCTGAGGATAAATGTGATGACTGTAGCCAGGCATCTGAGGAAATGAAAAAGAAGCTGCAATGGCCTAGGAATGATGATGTTTATTCAGAAGCTGGTCCAGGTAGGTGGGTGTCACTGCGTACATCCTGAGGTAGGGCTTGCTCCACTCTGCTGACACTGGGGACACTGGGGGCTTACAGGACTTGAGGAAGGGCTGCTCAGGTGGGTTTGCAGTTTTAACTGTGTGAGCAGGAGGAGGCTTAGAGGATGAACCTAATGTTTTGCATCAGGTTTATAAAAAAAGGTAAATGTGTGAAAGAAAGAAGAGGTTTCAGAGGTTACGTTCATGCTTTTATGAAACCAGCCCCACTGAGTTTCCTTTGGCTATTTTTCTGGTTCCTCACAGGGGGCCCTCAGAGGTTAGGAAAATGCCTTGGTAAAGCATTTCCACTTCTAAAATATAATCTTGTGCTGGCACTAGACCCTTGAGTTGGCCTTAGGTCTTACTGTCTGTGATTAGGAAGGAAACCTGTTTTACATGCACTATAATGCATAAGGAGAAGTTGTTATTCTTGCTCCACTTCCCCACCATGAAGCTGCTTTTATTCCAATTTAAATGTCTGGGTTTTCGGAAACACTTAACACTTTTTACTTGCTTTTTCTTTATAAAAAGTAGCAGGGCCCAGCACCCCTGAAGAGAAGGTGAACCTGTGTTTGATAGAGAGCTAATAGCTATCGGGTGGTGAAGTGCGAACTCGTCTTGTCTCACTAAGGAAACTGACAGCCAGCATCTCTTTATTTTCCCCCCTGTAGTTATTTTTGTGAAACAAAATTATTTTTGAAGCCTTGGGAAAGCAAGATTCCCATTAGAGTAAGTCTTACTGATTTTATCATTGCTGGCCTCATTAAGTGGCTGCTGATTGACCTTTTACTGGCCAATAGGAACATTCCTAGTTCCTTTTAGAGGAAAGTGGGCTTAAGAAAATGTCTGTCATGGAGCAAAACCACAGGCTCAGAGGATTTGGTATTGTTTATTTCTCTTAGAACTCATTCCTTATGTTTCCCATTCTTTTGGGATTTCAGAGGCTTATTTCAAAAAATGAACAGTTGAACACTGATCTGTGCTAAAGCAAACACATGGTACATCTGGTGGATTGTACATCTGTCCTCAGACAATAGTGGGTGACTGGACGTCCTCCAAGATGGTATTATGCCATAGGCCGTGCTTTGTCTTCTGTCTTACTAGAGATTTTAGACTCTCATTTTCGTAGCAGTGTCTTCATTTAGAGATGTTTCATTTTTTACCTTTCCCCTTAGCATCCTTCAGGAAGGTTTATCTGTGTTATCACACGGACGCAGGCTGTACAATGAAAATATGGTATAAAGCCAGAATCCTGTAGTTGATTCAAAGAGCTGATTGTGGGGTTCCTCCTGTGCAGAACTATTTGAAGGTGCAGGGCCCAAGTCTGCAATAACTATAAAGACAGAGTGGTGAAGACTAAATGATTATATAATGATGATTAAACACCAAAGCCTTTCTCTAATAAAGAAATGAGGTATGACCTAATTACTAGTGTTTGCTAGTAAAGATCGATCCATTTATCATTTCACTCTGTAATGGTTAAAGCCTTTTTCCCCAATTTTTTATAAAGTGAAACTTTTGAAATATTTTCGAACTTTTAAGTTTAAGGAAGAGGCCACATCACTTATTGGGGCTCAAGTAGTCATGATTAAATCATGAAGATCTGAGAAGTTATTCTGCCACAACTACCTTTGTGCTTTTAGCCCACCTCAGTACAATGTAAAATGCTAAAACTTTAATGCTAAACCTTAAGCTTGTCAAAGTTCAATGTTTTTTCACTGAGAAGTAAGTTAGAAGTTGTGACTGGAATGCACCGAAAGCATTCACATTTTGGACTAGGTTGGCTTGGCTGACAGGGTAACCCATGAAGCCATCGAAATTTGGTCATGCTTCAACAAGTGCCAGAGTTTCAGCATTCTCCTCTGGTGACCTGGGAAGAGCAAGGGAAAATTGCATTTAACTCCTTGGGATGTCCCATGTGTGATTTAAATGTGGAGATACATCTGCTTTCTCCAGCTAGCTTTGAAGGTCTTTTTAGGCACCAGCGATAGGAGAGCAATGGCACTGCGATGATGTGGGTAGCAGTTGCATTAGGTGACATGCTCTCATTTTTGTTTAAGACAGGACATTTCTTTTAAAATATGATGCAGAATAGATACTAAGGTCTTTGATAGCCATGCCAGAATTCAGACTACTTTCTTGCGTGACCTGTCTCATGCCACTAGTGTCTGTGATTCAAGTAGAATTTGCCTGTGTTTGTATGAGGATAAACTCATCTCATGAGTTTGCCTTGCAGTGCTGTGACAGGCCTTGTATAGTAGATGGGGCACCAATGGTACAGAACATTCAAAGTGTCTTATGCAGAAGAAATGTTTATGGTCCTCCTTGGCTAATGAAATTTCTACGGAGACAAGTCCAACAGGAGATCTTAAGCAAAATAAATAAGTGAACAAATCCAATACAATGAACCCTGAAAAACTGTCCTTTGAGGATCAAGGCTGATATCCGCTGTTGGGTTTGCACACAAAATCCCAACGCTTTCTTACCATAAGATGACTCCTTTCCTGTCCTGTGCCTACCTTATCTGAGTGATGTTTTTCATCCCCAAGGTACAGGTACACAATGCAGCAGACACTTCACTGCATTTAAGACTCTTGTCCTAAACTATCTGTAAATCTAGGCCAAAACTGTTTTTAATCTCCATCTCCATTCTTCCTCTTTAGTCTCCTACTGGAGAACGTACTGCAAGAGATGCTTCATATGGTCAGCGTGTCACAGAAGAGATGGAAGCCTGGCCTCCAAACTTGTGGCCCAAACATGATTCAAGAGAAACTGGAGGAAGAGCTAGAAACAAGAATGTGAATAAGTTGGGGTGCTTGTATCAGTTCAAGTCCTGTATGTAAGTGGCAGTGGCTGTTTCAGACCAATGGTGATGCTATGGAAGTACTTCTGTCTGTCTTACTCCCATGTCAGACCCAAGAATGACCTGGCCTTTTCTGTTGTGGTGGCTGTATTATTCATAAAGTGTCCAGACTAGAACAGGACTGCTAACTTTGTTTCTGCTGGTGCACTCTAGGTTTGCCTATGTCACCTCTGCGCCATGGCATAGCTGAAATGAAGTAAAAAACCACTTACATGTAGAGGGCCTCTGAGGCAATCCAGGACATCTGTCTCCTGCATACTGCCTGTAGGTGTGATTTATTGGGTCTGTCCCATATCTGGCTGGATAGAGAGCCTTCCCCTTGGTACTTAGGGGTCTTCACAGTAGCAATCTACATGTGCTGGGTTCCTCTGCTGCAGAGTAAGTGTTGCCCTGAAAAGGAAAGGTGAATATCAACTGGCAGGCTGACAATGAGCTTTTTGCTGTAAATCTGGCTCAGCCGCAGACTGCTGATAAACAGCAAGTGAGGCACTTTTACTATAAAAGCCAGGTGAGGCCCTATATATGGAAAGGTGAAGGTTTCAGGTGTTTTAAACTTGTAAGGCCCAATGCTTTCCAGAAGAAGGACAAGTCCTTAATTACAGTCCCTACCTGAAATTCAAACTCTTTCAGTAGACCTGTTTTTATTTATCCAGGCAGTTATGGGAGAAGAGGATAAACAACAAGATGAGATGATTTACCTGAAGAGTTGGCTCTCAAGATGGTAAGCAGCACACCTGAAATGCGCTTACTGCAATTCCACCAGCAGACTCAGAACCTCATCAGTGAGACAAACATTGAAACTAATTTTCACTTATCCTGTGGAGCTGTAGTCTCTGATCATGTCTGTTGAAATGACCTTTGGAAAAAAGTAACAGGGTAAATGACAAACTGCAACTGCGGGTTTTGAAATTTCCCAGTAAAAGGGAAATTTCTGATCAAAACTTTATTAGGACACTTTTACCTCTTTCCATAGCCTTTGAAACCTTCAAAAAAATGTTTACTGCTGCCACTGCTGATGTAGGCATATAAAAAAAAGAGTTTTTCGGTCTTTTCCTCAGCATTTCTCCTTTTATTTTGAATCTGATTGAATTCAAACTTGGATGAATGTAGGAACTTGTCCAAACCAAAAGGATATTGTTTTGTGTAGTTACTGTTCTTAAGTGACCTGAGTTTTTGCTAATATTTGTAGTGAATAAATTTATTTCATTATTCTGAAATCAGAAATGAATGGATTGACAAAATGTAAAAGCTTAGGTAAGACAAGTGTAGAAATTATTCAAATTGTTGCAGATTGTTTTCTGTGTTAGACCTGGTATTGTTAGAGCAGGAAAAAGAAGGCTATAGGCTTGTGGTGTGCTTTTCTGCTGGTAGTCTGTAGGTATGTGTCCTTTCTTCATGGGCAAGCCAAGAGGTTTCTCTTTCTTGCCTCTTCTTTCCTCCTCTGTCGTTTCTACTCTCTTGACTTTTTCCTCTGCTGATGCTGGAACAGATTGGATGGTGCTCCTGACACTTAGAATTTTAGAAGACCTGAAGTTTAACTTTGCGCTTGAATCTTTTAACTTAAACTTTAAATAAAAGATGCTCACTGTTATGCCTTTCATCCTCTGGAGAGCTGAAATTCATTGCTCCATAAACCCGTACAATTGCAGCCACAATAAGGTGCTTCCTCTCCTCATGCTACAGATTTTATGGTTTTGCAATACAATCTTCGTACCGCAGCTCTAGAAAAGCCATTTTATTTATCTTGATTTTACCAAGATATCTTTGCAACTGATCCTTTATATCCCCAGAGAAGACCTCTGGTTTCAGTGGTTTGCCTGTGTTGTTCTCCCTGGCCCTGTCATCATCTTGCCAGAGAGTTTCATAGTTCCCAGGTCCAGTTGTACCCCATAGACCCATCCTTCTTCAGGGGACATCCCTGTCCCTTCTGTGTCTCTCCATTCAAAGGAAACCCAAGAAGGTAGACACAGCCTGTGCTCTATCAAGTCTCCTGATGTGGATGATCCATAGACTGGTACTGCAGGGCACATTGTGAAATGCCTTTTGCCTCCAATCTAGAAGCAGTCTCTTTGGCTTGAGTTCAAAATTGTGTTTTATTGAAGTAGGTGAACTGTTCTTGTGTCCCCCAAAGAAGACCAGAGAAGAAATGAGGAAAATAGCAGTGAGTTCCAGCATTGCAACAGATCTGTCAGGCTGCTGAAGGAGAGGTCTGTTTCATTCATCACCTGCAAGATAATGATGTGAAAAGGCTCTATTTCTACTAAATTGTAGTGTCTCTTTGTTAAAGAAATTATTTACAGTGTTTCTCCAACTGTAGCTACAAGAGGCTTCCCAGAGTCTTTCTCCTTGCAAGTGTATTCTCCTTACCCCTTTTCATTTAGGCTAAACACAAGGGAAAAGGTGAAACTTTTGTAGGTCTCTGTGTCTGTCAGACACATGCACAAGGGGAGAGTGAGGGCTATATCCTTTGGAACATGGAATGAAAAAGAAAAAAAGGCATCTGTTTTCAAGATAATTGATTTTCATACATTTTAAATGTATAGTCTGTAAAAGGCTGACTTAGCATGTTATAGAATATTAACCATTTTCCCTCAACCCCATCCTCTAGTTCTGATTATATTCTGCATGTAGAATTGAGTATTCAGTTAGGTGCAAATTCTCCCGTTTCTAATTGCACTGCTTGCTTCAGTTACCCTTGTAATAGTATTTAGATTCAGTTGAACATGCAGTTTATCCTGCATGTTTAACATAAAATCCCTGAAAATGTAGCTCCATATATAAATATATATACGAGTATTTGCTGAGTTTTGCAATTATCAGATCCTTGACTCTAAAATGCCAGCAAGAATAAAAGAAGTAATTGTATAATTTATGTCTGCTAGCATCCTTGTATTTATTTTATTTTGTAAGAAATCCAAGGCAACAAGCAATTCAAGGGAAAGGAGCATTGCAGTAAAAGAGAACAAAAAGTCACTGATGAAAGTTTAGAACCAAATTTCAAATATGGTAGAGAATAAAATATTTTAGATCACTTTTTCCTTTTCCTTTAAAAGCTATAAAGTCAAGAAGCCTGACACTCAGAAAAATTCAGAAGGCATTAATGCATTTAAGTATCTCCTGCATAGGGTCTAGGAGCAACCATTTCTTATCACACGCAGTTTTCATGTTGTATAAAAACCAGTAAATCTACCAGAAAAAATAGTGCTATTAAACAGTGCTATTATTTCACTCTTATGACCCTCAGCTTCTGGATAAACCTTGATGGCCGCCGTAAAACTGCCTGAAAGGAAGTATACTAACTCCCGGTACATGCGTAAATTTTCTTATAATTACTGAGGGATGCTGCTTTCCATGCTTGCTTCACAAGGTGGGCAGGTGGGAGAGCAGCCGCAGCTGCCAGCAGCGGCCAGGAGCCATGGGATGCTGCCACAGCCCCTGGTTCTGGTTCCCCCTTCTCCTCCCTGGGGGAGATGAGGCTGCTGCAGAGTGAAGCAGAGACACGAGTTTACAGCTGCTTGCTGCGACCAGGGTGGCGCGGGGCAGGCAGAGCATTCCTGTGAATCTGGCCAATGCCCTTTTTATAGGGTGAAATCCTATCCTTGTGAAATCAATGGGATATTTGCCATCACAGGGCCAGGGTTTCTCCCAGAAGTTCCTCATTGTAATCTGAGATAGGCAGGGAGGCATCACTGGGAGGGTAGAAAAAAATTCCTCATCTTGCTTTAGTTTGTTCCTGCTAGGCCCAGTTTTCCACTGCCTTGAATTTAATTTTTCACCGTGCCTGAGGCCTGGCAACCTGGGACTTAGTTAGGACTACCTGCTCTCTTTATGCCCCCAGGCACCAGCTAAAATTGAGGAGGGAGCCTTTGACTCAGGCTGCTCCAGAAGGCTGTGTAACTGGGGGGGCGAACCGTAACCGACACTTCGCCTCCTGTTTTTCCTTCCGCAAATCCTTTCCTCTCTGCTTGGCTATTTGTTTGCAGGGTGAGGGTGATACTGGAGGTGTCTTCCTTCCCTCCTTCCCCTGGCGATGGTGCTTTGCTCCCCCTTGGAACAAGTGAGATGGCTGAGGGAGAGAGGCGGGCGATAAAGGAAAAAGGAGAGGGTTTTCAAGCACGTCTGTTGTTTCTCAGATTAGAACTGAGCCCATAATAGTTGTCTGACAATTTGCAAGTTGGATTTATAAATCTGCCCTTGTAAGAGACTGAGTTATAAACGCACTGCGCAATTTATAGAACCTGCCAGCAAATCTTAACTGCAAACTCTTGATTTATACACCATCCTTTTAAACAGTGATTTTTAGTTTGGTTTTTACTAAAGTATTTCAGTATGTGGTAAGTCAGAGAAAAAATTTCCATATCCTAAATGGGATTAACAAATCTTAAATCAGATCTGTAAGTCCTACAACAGATTTACAAATCATACCAATAAATCCAAAATAAAACCTTATCTTTTATTTTTTTCCTTTGGCTTACAAATCCTGATTTTGCAGCTGGTTGGTAAGGAAGTGATTTATAAAGCAAGAATTTAAAGCTCAACTGTCAGCATGATCAACTCTGAGAGGTCTGGCTCCCACATCTTATCTGAGTGCTTTGATTTACAAGCTGTAGTCCAGCTCTCTCTATTGCGGATTTTCTCCCGAAACTTGGAGTTGTTTATTATGAGATCTACAAAAGGTTAAACTCTCTGTATGTCACAGTTTGACTGTCCTGGCAGTGTTATGGAAAAGGTGATACCTAATCAGATTGCAGCTGGCAAAAGTGCCCTGCATAACATTTGGTTGTCAGAGAAAACAAACAGCAGCTGAGCAACAAATTCTTGAAATGTTAATAAGCTGAGATCCCCGACTCTTTCTTCTTGCATGTGTCTGTAAGGCGCAAAGCACACCTTCAGCAGCTACAGGAATAGGGGTGTAGGTCCTCATGCTGCTTTGCACTTGTTTAAGTCCCATTAGAGGTAAGATTAAACAGGGGTTACACGTTTTTCTGAGTACGGATGGACTTAAGCACATGCTTCAGCTTATATTTTAGTACAAGGCTGAACAGGATTGCAGCCGATTCTTTTTCAGATCTGAGATCAGACTTTCTTTCTAACTCATGTCAATATCTGGCTTTGAAATTCATACAAATAAAAATGCCAGACAATTAAAACTATATAATTACAGAATGCATTCTGGAGACTGAAATCAATGTAATAAGCTGTCTCCTTCCGAGATAAAAAAAAAAACAACCCACCAGCAATCGAAAGCAGCTTCAGTGACAAGAGAATATTTAACTCACGAAATATTTATGTGAATTTGTTTCTACTTGACAGATTAGCTCCCACTAATCAGATAAGTAATTTAAAAATCACTTCCAATACTCTAGAGTGATCACTTTAAGTGCCCATTTTTTCTTCATTGATAATCAAGCTTTTCTTTATCTCATCTAACATGTTTTCCTTCTACCTACTCTTCACCTCCCCTTTATTGATTTAACACCAAGAATCTTTTCATATTAAAGAACTTGGCAAATAGCATGTAAGAAGCCTGCATCCCCGCTACTGTTTGGATTCGCGCGCTGACGTGGGTGTACAACACCTTGTAGCTCAGAGGTTGCTTTCATTACCATTCAAGCTCCTTGAGAGGCTCTGGGCATCGGCAGCCAGAAGACACAGTGGCAACCGAGTTGTAACACAACCTCCAGACCCATGTTAATGTTCACGCCTTTTTAATGAAGTTAATCAGTATTTGCCTAAACTCAAATGCAAATGCTCGGTTGTGCTTTAAGTGTTCAAAAATGTAAGTGTTTAAGGTAATATATTAGGTGGTGGAAAATAAGTGAGCCCATAAAAATAAAATTGGAAGCTGATTTAATAGTATAAAAGGAGATTATTTTAGATTTCTGAATTATCTGCCTAATATGATTATTTTGCCTAGTTTTGAAGCAGTTATTGCCTCCTGTTAAAATTTAATTAGGACCAGCTATTTTACACACAGATGTATTTGTATCAAGTGAGCACGTACCTGCCAAACCCGAATGATACTAGCTGCAGCTGTCGGAAAGGTGTTTAATTGGGGCCGAATGCTGTTGGGTTATTACTTGATTAGTCCAATATTCCCTCCAAGGCACAAACCGGGCTGGGGGATAGCCAGTCAATGCTGCTCTGTACTCCCTCCTGGTGCTGCTTAGCACTTTCACGCTAAGTTCAAGACAAACCTGACATATTGCAGCGGAAACCTGTGCAAACCCAACAAGTCCATTACCTTTCTCTGGTGAATTCCCTCAAATTCCTTAAAAAGTGGGCAGGAGGATTCTGGTGCAGCTAAGCACCTAACCTTTAGTGTGATAAACGCTGTGATTTGACAGACAGCTACCTGGATTTGAAGAGATGAGATCCAATGTGCTGGTGCCTACTGATTACACAGTGATTATTTAAATCCTTGTTTGTTGTTGGGAGCTGTTTACCGAACACAGCAGCCCATCAAGAAGAGACTTCCCAATCTGAACAAATAAATTGTGTAATCCTAATAGCAAACAAAGTGTTACAGAAATAATGAAAAACTCCAAGGAGGGTGTGGGGGCTGGAGCGTGGACAAGTAACTTTGTCAGCTCATACATCCCTCACTAGCGCCTGCCGGTACATTTTCAGGGACCAAGCAACTTCATGGCAGGGCAGCAGGTTGTACTGATAACAAGATATTACGTAAAGATAAACATAATTACAATCATGGGTCTGTGTCTTTTTTTTTTTTAAAAAAAACCCTAATTATGATAATAGTATGGTTTTAATAATGCATGGGGCTGTTCCAGAATAAATAAGTATCTATTACTGCTCAGGAAAACTGTGTTTTACTTTACTTGTGCTTGATTTTATCCAAGCATACCAAAACTACCTCAGGAAGAGCTATGGGATTTGAAGAGCCATTTGACCTATGATGAAAAGGAAAACAAGAATTCAAAAATTTGCTTTGTGGCTTCTGTGGCTTCAACAAATCAGAAGAATTCTCATATATAAAATGGCATAAATATATTTACTTTTTTACCTTGGAGTAATGGGCACTGAAATCTACTCAGGTAAAGCTTATGTAGATCTGGGAAATTGTGAAGTAGAATAGAAGTCTTTGTTTTTATTATTGCAGTTGGCATACTTGCATACCTAAAAGGGTGTTTGGTTTTTCTCAACTGTAGATCAAAATTTTCTAGGCTTCCTTGAAAATCCTTCCCTGGGTAAACTGAAAACCCTGGAGACTTTATATGAGCAAGGTCACAGTAAAGAATCGGAAGTGAAAGGTCTTTTCTGCATTGTCCTGCACTGTGTCAGAGGAGGACTGGAGCATCCCAGGGACCTTATGTGAAGTGCTGGCGTACAACACCCAGGATGGTGTTGTGGCAGTTTAGGCCACATTACTGAATTAGAGAACAGACTTTTTGTTGTCTGAGTAGAAAGTGTCACTTGAATGTCCCCGAGTTTGATTTTACAGTTGTATGCTAGGATTAATCTCAATTTGTATCAGAGAAAATGTGTATGGATTCAGGCCTGTGATATAAATAGTAGGGTTTATCAAAATATGTCTCTACTTTTCTTGGAAAATTCTATTTTTTTCTTTAAAAACATGAAAAACCTTGACAGAAAATTGAAAGCAAAATATTTATTTCAAGATGCTCCAATGTGATTTTCAATGTTTCACTTTATCTAACCAAACCAAGAGGTTTTATCTTGGGACTATTTGATGTTAAAAACTGTAGTTTTCTATTTGATTTTTTTTAATTGCAGTTTACTAGGGCACCACCATGATTTTTTCATAATTTGAGGTGCAAATAATTCATAACTTGCTGTCCTGAATGGGTCATCTTCCCTGTCTGTACCGCAGCTTGGTTTACTTCAGGGACTTGTCACGGTACAAAATGGGAGCTGTTATTCAAAAGAAGTTCAGAGGAAGCGGGTTGCTTTGGGAAAAAGGGGGTGTGTGGATCCTAAAATACCGTTCTTATAAAGCGTTGTGGCAGCTTACAAGGATCAGATTGAATATCGAACTGAACAGAAGTGAAGCATTTGCTTATAGGACTGCTGAGGTATTTTGCTTCAGTTGAAAGACATATGTTCATATTTCCCTGCAAAACTCTTCAGTCTTTAGCAAAACTAGTTTTTCTTTCTCTTTGCTTTCACGTTTGAAGTCTTTTTTCCCCCAAAATAAAAAAAAATTATAGTGGAAATAAGACATTACTGTAGGAAAATGATATTTTGAGAACCCTTGTTCCCACACGTACAGCCATTTTCAATGCAAAGAAAATTGTTTTGGTCTATTCTTTCCACTGTCCTAATGCACAGTTTTGCAGCTGTATTCACGCACAAGCATGTGCAAATATAAACAGCCCTACTTGGCTGATGTACTCAAAGAGGTTCCAAGCATTAACGATAAGCCATTGTGTTTTACTCTGTGTTATAAAACACTAACAACCATTTCTCAGCACAGTAAAAAGAGAGACGGGTAAATGTGTTTTGTATTTAACTTTTGAGGTTTCCAGCTTGTTCTGGACAGGAAATACTTGAACAATAAGCTGTTGCTGTCTGTTCCCAGCTCTTCCCAGCCCTACCTCCACACTCTCACTAAGAAAGAAGTGAGGGGAAAAAAGAAAGCTTTATTTCTGGGTAGCTGGAAGATGGAAAGGCTCCATAGTGAGACAAGAGAATAGCAGCTCTCCATACTATCTTCTCTGTGTGAGAAGAACAAAGACTGTTTTCCTGGCCCTTTGCCTTGCCTCCCCCTCTTCTCCCTTGGTGGTGGAAATCATCCAGCTCTCACGTCCCAGCAGTCCCTGGCAGTGGGGAGGAACTGCTCTGACTTTGCTCTGTGTTATGTCCCTCGTGAATTAGTCTCAGATTTGATAGGGATTCTCTGTTTCTCAGAAAAAATGCATGTTATTGGAGCGAGTTTGCAAATGTGCTGGCTTACAGAATTTAAAATTATTGTTAACCTTTCACAGGAAGTCCTGAAGAAGAAAGGAAGGCAACCTTTTACGAACTGATACAGCTCTTAACAGCTCCTTTGATGAGTCCTCATATCAGAGGAGATTTAAAGTAAAGAAGAGGAGAGACTCCTGATGGGATAAACTTTTTCTTATGTATGTCTTTGCATTACAGGTCAGGCTTTGATTTTTAACAATGAAAAAGAAGTTGGAGCAGGTATTGACTTCACAATGATGCAGATTAGGTTTGTGTACTCATGCAGACATAAATGAGAATTCAAAGCCAGACACCATCTCACAGAGGGAAGAAATGGAAAATTAAACCTCTCATTATTGCATTGGAAATTATAGGATTATATCTATCACCCATAGCATATGAAAAATGTGTAACCAGCTTGCCGAGTAGATTTGTAAGACTCTTTGGAAACTAGAAATTTAGAAATACTAATTAAAGGAAGGAATAGTATTGCAAGTTGCTTTTTATCTTTGTGATATATATATATTTAACATAGCTTTCTTAAAAGGAGAAGAATTATCTCTTCAGCCTCATCTGCTTTTTAAGTTAGATTTCATTCTGGACTAAAGCAGCAGTTTAATGAAGACCATATCCTTAAACATCTGCATCCATTCGATCAGTAGATCAAATCGCTGCTTCCCTTAGGTGTGTTTGGCCTGACCCTATTCTTACTGGCTTCACTTGCAGTAGAGATTTAATTCATAGTGGTTAATCTTCAATTCTTAATACTCATCTATGCTGTCAGCTTATTTAATAAACATTTAATATTAGTCTAATTGAACAGGATGATGTTTAGAACGGGGGTAGTTCTGCTTTTTTTCTGCTACTATCATAAGTTGTCCTAAAAAAACCAGAAGAAGATAAGGGAAAGAAAAAAATCCCAACAGTGGCATTTAGAGTTCAGCAGTGAGCAGCATACAAACTGTCAAATGTTTTTCTTTGACTCCTTGACACAATAAAAAAAAGACTTAAAGATTTTTTTCCACTGGCACAAATATCCTGGAGTTAATGTGTACATGTGGGGAAGAGAAGAACTTGACCTAAGTGGTTACTTTTGCCATTTTGGATTCTTCTCCATTACAAACATAAGCGCTTCCAAACACTATGGGCCATGGAGTATAGCCACGTCCAGGAGGGGCGGGTGCGTTCAGGTTTCTCAGGCATCTGTAATCAGTGAATAGAAGGAATTGTTAAACCGTACGAAATAAGAACAAAAGCCCCAGTGAAGTATTCCCTTACTTAGAAGCAGCTTTCTGTTTCAATCTCCTTATTCAATTACATCATGGAATAATATGCAGGAGACATTGAGCCAGAATCATTTTAATCAAATAAGGAAACTGAAAAGGACTTTTACCCTCAGTATCATTTTATTTAGACTAATATTGTTATTGTCTACAGTGTCCATATCAAAGAATCTGAATTGATTTAATCATTTCAGGCAAGGTTACAGAGATCATCCTCAGTACATGTCCATCAGCATATCTTTATGGAGATCAGCGCTCTCATACTGATTTTCATCAGCCTAGGTCACTGTGCTAACCTGTGTTAACCTGGTAACTTCAGACCCTAGCTCTCTCAGTGGGTTTCTGGATGAAGTCTGACTGATTCACTATTCAGTAATCATGAAAGGGAGCATCGCTATTTGAAAAGAAGCAGTATACACTATTTCCCATGTGAGAATTGGATGCTTTTTACCAGGTGAGAGGTGGCAAGAGACTCTGTCATTGCTCTTGACCTCCATGGTGGCGTTGGTGCCTCTGCTGCCAGCACAAGACCAGACCTGTTTCTGTGCTCAGGGAACACAGAGGGCTGCTGCCAAGAGCTGATGACTGCCAAAGTTAAGTGATTACTAGGAATGCAATGAGGTAAGGAAAAGCTTCTTGGTTTTCCCCCTCCTCTAGTACACCCATATGTGGTCAACCATGAGCTGGACTGAGTACAATGTTTGAATCAAGCCAGATGCAATAACCTTTAAATCAGCCTGTGACAAGGTGAGAGGGAAAGAAGGACATGGTTGCTCCGGTTTGGCAGTGCTGGCTTGGTGGTTCCACAAAAAGTGCTGCATTTTTCAAAAACATGAATGGACTGATTTAAGTCATTGCTGCAATTAGGCCTTTCGTGATCCTAATTAGGGGTTTGTCAGCTGACGCAGAATGGTTTTTAAGAACATGTGCTTAGGGTCTGAATGCCAAAATGTAGGGGCTTGACTCGTGTATCTGTGTTAACAATCTGTGTGAGGGGATTTTCATTCGCAACGTGCCTTCTTGGTAAGCTGTGTGCTCAGTGACAAAGATAAGGAAGGTGGCATGAACAGGGGTATCTCACTCTTACTGCTCAGTCTTCCTTTGTTCAAAAGATTTCTGTTGCCACACCAGGGGAGAAATGATAACGTACACTTATCGAGCCACTGAGATGTATCAACAACAAAGGTGAGATTGAATCTGAGCATTATCTGACCAGAACATCATCAGAAGAGGTGGCCAAGGGCCTCCGTGTGCCAATCATCTGTCTAAGAGTCTGGCTGATGGTTGTAAATGGCAAATACATCCCCTGAAATACACATCAGTTCTGGAACAATTTACAAAGGGGAACAAGTCATGAATGACTTAACTATCACTAATAGTCTTTAATTATTACCTTGTTAGGCTGTGCTCCTTTAAAGCCACCTCTGGGGAGAAGCAACTAGGTCAAGGGCACATCTTGGACAGATCTCCCCCTACAGACCTCTATGTGGGATTACCCTTGTGTTTAGTCTTGCTGTTGAAATAATCATTTACGTTCATCTTCTAATTAATGAACTAGTATCCATTTCATAGAACATGCTCATGCTGTAATTACCGCAATTGTGTTACCAGTGGAGCACTCGGGGAATGAATGTGTATGGAGTGCTGTTGAACTTGAATTGCACACTGTGGGGAGGCAAGGGTAATGTTTCCTCTGCTATTGAGTGGACACTTTTTTTGGATGAGAAAATACAGAAAAATCTGATAAAAATGCCACTAATGAGGCAACATTTTTTCCTCCGATTTACTGTGCATTAACCATACCTTTCTCTTTTATGATCAGAATTTATTCGGGTTTTGGTTCAAGCATTTGTCTTATCTCAACTGCAGCAGAAAGTCTATTCTGTACAGTAGGAAAAGTTTCTAATGCACTGTATGTGGGGAAAGAAAAAAACATTCATTTTGCTTCCTTCTATTTTTTTACAATATACTGTCAAAAAGTTTTGTGTATAATGTTTCAAAATTCCATAATATCTTGAAAATCTTTAATAAAAAGTATAACATCAATATTAAACATGTCTGAATAGAGGCTTTATGGAGAGTGAACTAGATGGACAGTTTGATCACTTGGAAAGTGATACTTCCATTTGAAATGAGTTTACCTGATAATATTTCAGACATTATATCAATTAAATTCTATATTGAAAATCAAAGGAAAAAGATATGTACATAAAACTTCATTAAAGCCAAGTGGAAATGTCACAGTAAGTTACTGGTGTAAATTTGCCTGGCTCCACTGAATTAAGAAAGGACATAACTCTTTAATGTTGGGCCTTCCAGTGAATCTAAGCATGACTCAGAAATACATACACGTACATGTACACATGCAATTTCTTGTATGTGTTTCTAGGGTTAGTTATAAAAATGGCTTTTTGACGTTACTCCTGGAATCTGAGAATAATGTACAGATTTATTTCAGGACAGGACACAGAATGAGGACATACAGCAATGAAAGGCAGCTGGGAGAATCACATAAGGGGGTCTTTGTACATAAAACCAAATGACTGGACTCTTACTACACTTTTGTCAAACCTTGTGAAGTAAAAAAAAAGTTAGTTATAAAAATGGCTTTTTGACGTTACTTTTTTGTTTTGCTTTGTCACTTTTTCCCCATTCAGTGTCCTTGTTTTCTTTTGAACATCTTAGACCTAGTTTAAAATTTTTGTTTCAGTTGGTTCTACAACTGGTATTTATTTGCATAGCACCTCTTTGCTTCTGATCATCTGGTGGAGGAGTGTTGCTGTATGCTTAACAAATTAATGCTCTGTTATGTAGATGATGACAGAAAATGTCTGCTTTATATAATTACAGTTTTAGACCAAACAAGAAGAAAATTCCATTAATAATTTATGCATATGATAATCAAAGCAAGTTATCATATTCCATACTCCAGAACAGAGGCAGTATGTAATAATTTTCTAGAAATTAAAGTAACTATTTCTCGCTTTGGCTTCCTCATGCATTTGTGTGCCAAGTTTCAGCCTGAAGCAAATGTTAATGGTTGCATTATGAAACTCTCAAAGTGGCTGTGACGGAGACACTGACAAACCGAGCAATACTGGTGTTACCCAGTTACGCTGCAAAAGTTCCACACAAGAAGTTATATAAATCATTATGCAGTGCATGTATGTCAGCTGCCAAATGATGGGATTTGAAAGAAAATTCTGTATGTGCAGCTTACTCCAGAATTTTCTTCTTCAGTGTTTCTTTTACCTGTCAGCAAAATCTCTCACTTGTCTTGTTGTGAGAGTATGGATACTGAATTAATGGACCTCTGTCCCGATCTGGACAGAAGTTTCCTGACGGAAATTCCTATGCTTTTGAGCAGCTAGCTGCACCTGTGCTTTGAACTGGTGTGTACGTGTGGATGTGCATTTGCTTCAGCAGCAGCATGCATGGAGATGGCACTTTAGAAACCTGTGCTGGCTTGTGCTCTCCCTCTTCCCCCTGGACCTATCCAGGAGAAAATTTTCTTGTGAAGAGGCATGTGAACATTTTGTATAGACTTGTGATAAACTACAGATGCATAGTAAATTAAATTTATGATAGCTACCTTTGACCTCCTCCTATATGCTCTACTTATTAATCACATCTCTTCTGGGATCACTTCTGCTGAACAACTTCCAAGATCTCCACATTTATAAACTAGTCTGCTAGAGATGTGCATGAATATATGATGTTGCTGAAGGAGGGAGGAGACACGAGTCAGAGACCTCATCAAGGAGAAATGTTTCACTGGTTTGGAAAACCGAACAAGAAAGGAGAAAGAGGAGGAAAATTACAGCTCTGAGCAGCAGTAGGTTAATGTTAGCACATTTCAGTGGTGCTTCTTCTTATTGACTGTATTATGGTGGTGGTGTGCTCACACACAGACAAGTATCTAGTCAAGATTAGGATACAATGGCCAAATCTCTTCTCCATTTTGATCCAATTCTGGATCCAGATTGTAGATGATAAGTCGGTGAAGTTAAACTCTGTGCTACCCTCTCCCATGTCCCCATACTGACACTTTCACCCTCAACACAGAAGTTGTGAAAAGGGGTCCATATAAACTCACTCAAAGTGTCAGCTTGGGGAAATTGTGCTCCTTCCTTTCATGAGCCAGTGAAGATAAAAATACTATCCTACCACCATCCATTAAATGCATTCTCTATATATAGAGAATATATTAGAATGATACTACGGATATTGAATTTATCTTCATGAAAAGGGGATGGTCTCATCAGTCATGAGTGTCACAACTAAGCAAAGACACAAGTGAATAATGAAGCCACCCTTATCGAGTACAGATGAATTCAATTTCCTCTGCGCTATAATGTCATATTTGATTCAGTGAACTATAACATCTACTTTTTATTTTTTAAGTTGCCCATGGGTTCTATCTTTTTCTCATTCTCCCTCTCTAAAGCTGTTTTTGTGATGCATTTTTCTGCTTTTATGCATCCTGCATGTCTTTTTCCTCTGTCTGACATAACAACTAAGTTGAATCCTAAGTGGCATACACAGAATGAGAACACTTACCATGTCAGGTGCCTAAATTCCTTGCCCCTACTAGCTTTTCTGCAGGACCTATCCCTGGGAGTCATGCTGACAGCTCTTCATGCACAGAAGTGCAGGCCATGGATATCTGTTGTGGGAAACCTCTAAGGTTGTATTCTCTTGTGATTTTTGAAAGTGTATGAGTCTGTCCACGCTGATGGATAGAGTAGCACGAAGGAACTAACTGTAGGAGTGGCCTTGGTGTTAAGCAACCATAACTGTCGTGAACACAGGCTGTGAAGAATAAACCAAACATGTACAATACTGTGCAGCAGTAGGTCACATGCAGAAGAGTCAATGTGAAAACAAAGCAGGGAGCAAAAATCGCTACGGCCTTCCTCTTACCAGGACATTTTTTAGTATGAGCAGAGCTAATCAGAAAGCGTGCTCTTCTCCGCACCGTGTGCCTCCAGCCCTTTTCCCTAGAAAATGCCTTTACTATGTGCTGCCTATCAGCCTGCCCAGTACGCTGCTGTTTCGGGATGCTTTGGATGCGCTGTGAACAAATGCCACCTGCGTGGCACTGCCACAGCCGGGCATTAGGCACTGCAGGAAGTGCACAGAGACAAGGCACGTTCAAACCCTTTCCCACTCCCACCGTTGAAGTTGTGCCAACATGCTGGCTGCAGACAATACCAGATTTGTTTTCAGTCAACTTAACCGTTCACATAATCCTACAAAATTGAGGTCTATCTGCTCAGACAGAAGGATGTGCCACTTAAGCTACCAAGGGCAGAGCATAACCCTGTCCCTGGGAAGAGCACCTCTCAGCTGGCACAGCACTCAGAGTAGGGGAGACATGGCCTCTGGCTCAAATCCCCAGAGGATGCTGTAGTTTTTCCTCCTTGCAATGCAAAGAATAAACACAAATGTGTTGCGTGAGCAATGCAGCTGCTGCATCGACTCTGTGCACGGTGCTATTCTGTACCTGTAGACTGTATATTCTGTATTACTTAATACAGAAAAGGGCACAATAGCTCAATTTCAAGCTAATTATAGCAGTAGAAGATTCGGTGGGAATGCCTCTCCAGGTTTTACCAATAAACTCCTTAGAGAAACAGGGAAACGTATTCACATTATATTTACCTAATAGATGAGATTCAGTCTATTAGATGAGATATGAAGTAAATTAAATTCCATGGCAGGTGAACACCCTGAGGGTACTGTAGTTTATAACACTATATTAATATTCCATAAGACCACTGCATGAGCTTAGCGCAGCTAACTTCAAAATTAGCTTTACAGGCCACCTGCAGAATTTTTTCTGGTTGCTTTCATAGTCAGTGCTGCAATCATAGATAATTTAACATAAATATTAAGTAAATAATTGGTTCAGAATATTTCAAGGTTAGGGACATAAATCTCATTCCTATTACATGAATGCAAACCATAAAAATACAAGGTGGTACTTAGCCTGGCAATTTTAGTTTCCAGTAAGCCATATTACCTTCCATTTTTTGAAAAATAGAAAAGACCTAAACAAATTCTACAGAATGCTGTTACAGAAGGTGCAGAAGAATTATTGTGGAAAGGACATAGCAATTCAGAGCTCTATGTAAAAAATGCTCAGTCTGATAAAATGATTGTAATGAGCGCTACTAAGATTTTAGAGTGCATTTGTATAGATTTAGTGATATGAATATAGAATGAAGGGGTTTTTTGTTATGCTTTTCTGAAAGGATGATTTCTGAAGCTGAGCACTGGCTGAGGTAATAAGAAAGAGGTAGCGAGTGTGCCTCATTACGACAGCTGTGGTTGCGAGATGCTTTCTAATTACTCTCCAGAAGCTTACAACTCGCAGGTTAGCCAGAAGTAATCATCACAATAACTAGGTGGTCTCTTAGGCAGAAAAGCACATTTACATTTTGAAGGAGGTAAACTCTTTTCCTAATGCACTTCTCTAGTGCCAGAGCTTGGGAAGGAGATCAAGAGGAACTACTCTCAGATATCAGACTTTTGGCTGTTTCCAAAAAAATCTTAGCAGTTCATAACAGTGATACTTGGGAAAAAGTCAGCAAGGTATTATGTCTATTGTGTGCCTTTTCCCAACATCCGCAGACCTTTCATCTGATTATTTTTATACTGCTTGCATTTTTTTTCTGACTATAGTGTGCCTGTGTAGATTCTTGTTTGATGCCCTTGTTCCAAATTTGTCCTTGAGGGTACAAGCAAGCTTGTATTTTAATCATAGCTTCAGAGAGTAAGTTGGCTTAATTAGCCTTCCACTGCTTTCCAGGTCCTTCTCAAAACATTCGCGTTCTGGTATTATTATCAAATTTTAAGAGGTGGCTGAGGAAAGAGAGCTGCAAGTGTTCCTCACAGATGAGGCTATGCCTGTTAATGCAAAATTGATCTGAAGAAGTAATTTTATCAGCACTTGTCAGAGAAAAATTACAATCAGAGAATCTGCTTTTAGAGTTTGGCTCCATAGGCTTTTACCTGTTGCTTCCTTACTACGTATAGCAATTGCTTTAGGTTTAGTAAGATTTTTATGTGTTCTTTTTATTTCAAACCATTAAATATTTAATCTCAACAAGCTAAGTCTCCTTTAAGTGATTCCATTAGAAGGTGTCTGCAGAGGATACCTGCTGGCTATTTCCCTACTGCAGCAGGGAAATCTTCTGCAGATATAAAATTGGGATAGCAGGATCTCCCTCTGGGCTTTCTTTTCAAAGGAAAGCATGCGGAGGCATTGGTGGGGAAGGCCATGCTTTGAATCTTCTACTCATGGTAGCAAAATCCACCAGAGATAGTTGCTAAGACGGTATCTGAATATTTAGTAACTTAAGCAACTGTAGGGAATGTTGCTTAAGAGTAATTGAAATGGATTAAAAAGGAGTAAAAATCCACTGAGATCCTGACAAGAAATCAGATTTTTTTTAGGCAGGAAGATTTTCACTGTCTTTTCTCATATGTATAATGGATGTTCTTCTTCCTGTCTGCCCAGAAGTGAGGACATGTCAGTTTGAACTTTTAATTATTAAGTGATGTATCGATTTGGTCGTACTTTCTCTCTCAAAATTGAAGTACACTTGTGTGACGATAGTGTTAACACCCCCCCACACCCCCACCCCCCATGAAATTGTGAACAAAAATCAAACTTGGAACAGGAAGACAGAGGATAGAAAATGAAAGCAGAAGAAGGACATAAAACCAAGGCAGGGATTATCTTGCTTATTCTGATAATTGTCTCCTCAGATTTATTGAGGTAGTAAGATGTGGCTTGATTACATTTTCTTGTGTCTGCTAACATTCATGATTTTGCACTTTGATACTATGTAGGCTCACACCTACTATTAAACTTTCATGATTGAATAATTTCAGTAGGGAAAAGTCTGCTCTATTAAAGTGCATAGAAGTTCAATAGCTAAAGTCTGAGGCAGACATATGAGGTAATATATAGTGTAACTTTTTATATTCTCAGTTCTTCTTACTACACCCTAGAGGTACAGGGAGACAACGGAGACAATGTGTAATGTATGACAGAAAATGTGTGTAAAAGCATTCTATGGTGAATAAATTAAAGCCTTTAGTCATAAGACCAATAATAGGAGAAGCGAGAAATTAAGAAATATAAGCAAGGGAGACAAAACATCTAGCAGAACAAATGGATATAATAACTTTCAAACATGTCAGCTTGAATCAACTAAGGTAAACAATCAAAGTCGCAGTGCATGTCTGGTCTAGGCAAGCTTTGCCACTGAGTACTGTAAAATGGAAAGGAGTCATAAACTGTTGGAGAACAGAACAGGAGTATGTGTCTGACCATTTATAATCTTTTAATCAAACATGGAGCCCATAGCTGAAGTCTGGTAGCTTTGGAGACTACTTTGTCTGTGTATTCATAGACCATTCATAACTCAGTGAGCCATAAAATGCTCTCTCACTTTCTTGCTTCAGCGGTTTCAACACCTTCCTCTGGGACAAATTTCTCTAATAACAAGAGGTAATTCAATTTTGCTCTTGCTCAGTCCTAAGCAAACAGTTCTGGCTGTTGTGCTTACCAGATTTGTGGAGGCTGTGCAGGAAAGACAGCGTAGCAGTTGGAAGCTACCGGATGCCCTGTCAAACTGTAAACTGACTGTTGTATGCACTGTCATGGATATCGATGCTTTAAAAACCTGAAGGTAGTGCTGGGCTTTGCAGCGTGGTGGAAGCCAGTGACTGCCCCACTACACCTTCATTTTTAAGGGTGCTGTAGTAGAGCCTGGGACATGGGCAGCCCTGGCTCCTGCTGTGGGAGATGGAGGCAGTCACCATTCATGGGGCTGGATAGTGTAAATATTTGTGGTGGTAGCAGTGGGGAAGGAGGTTTCAATGCTGGCAGTGGGGGCAGGGGTGGAGGAGGTGCAGTGTAGAGATGGTGGCACTCTTCTGCTCTGTGTTGGCAGGGAGGGCGCAAGGAAAGGGCTCTGGAGGGGCAGCACCACTTCCCTGCAGCAGCCAGGGTGCCTTCCTCTCACTCCTGCCACCCCATTGCTAATGAGCTTACCATCCTTCATTCAAAGAGTTGCATTTCTACCATAGATATAAGGCATCAGCCAGTAGTAGTGCAATTTGGGAGACAATTTGGCTGTTTGAGTATTCACATGCTGTGCTATATTGGATTTTATATATTTCTTTAAATTTACAAGTTGGGAAGTTAATTTCATTTGTAAAACTGTTGAGTTTGTGGAGAATACCCTGAAATGTTTTCTTTATCCATTTCTTTAAGATCTTGTCTTATAACTGTTTCAGAGAAGAAGTATACTTGTCTTTGTTTTTAGTAACAACGAGCATACTGACTTGTATTTATATTGCTGCGGAGATAATGCACATAGTTATATTGGGGGCATGAAAATTGATTTAGAAATTGAATAAACTTTTATTCTCTTGTGTAAGAACCATACATTGATTTATTTGGGTTAGTTTTAAAAACAAACGTCAAAAGTCTCAATGGACAGGTTTTCTTTGCAAACCTTCTTGGGCCTTCCTTTGAAGCATCTGGCCCTTTTAGAAAAAGGATACCAGAAAAGGCCACTGGTGAGATTTGTCTTGTCAAATCAAGTATTTTCTTCCTGTAGTTATTTTTTTCTCTAAACTATTCGTTTGCGGCTCATCTGCAGGCCACATGGTGCCAAAGCTCTGGGCCTACCTTATATTGACTGGGGGTTTCCCTTCACGTGAGGGTTTGACAAAAAGCATCCTTACTGCTCCTGAGGATTTCCTGGTTGAAGAGGTTCTGAATGCTTCTCTGTTTTAACTGGGTTTTTTTGATTTTTTTTTTTTTTATTCCAAAGCAGCTGTGTTCGCCGAACTTTTCCCTATATTTTCCTTTTTTCTGCTCTAGATGGCAATGTAACACTTTTTCATTCACTGGGAGCCTCATGTTTCTGTAAAATTTGTATAAACCTAGTAAGCTAGCAACAGATTTCTCTTATTATGTGTGTACAGTACTAGCTGTAATGGCTCCCCTGCCACTCAGCTATGACTCTCACCCCATCACTTGTACACACCCTCCTTCCTTGTCTTCCTTCTGTCCGCATCTCACAGGCTCCATCTTCTGTTCTTGCCACCCTTATTCCACCAGGTTAATTTTTTGCCTGCATCAGATTAGGATAACCATGTGTGAGACAGCCTTGACTTCTGTTTTCTTCACCCCTTTTGTGACACTGTCCCAAGCCTTGGCTTTCACTACACTCTTACCTTTCCACCTCTTCCTTCATGCCCACATTACTGACTTCATACCCATCCCCTCCTTATGGCTCCTTTTTTTTTTCCTTTTTCAGAAGCAAGAACTTAATTTCTGTTAAAAGTTCAGTTATGATGCACTGATAATGAAAAAAAAAACCCAAAACTGAGTAGACTCTCCTATTTTGCCTGTGCAGTAAAACGTGCTATACTGCCGATCTAAGTTACTGAAATTGGGAACAGGCGAATAGCATGAACTTTCAGCTATTTAAAGGCAGCTGCACAGCATCAGACTGACATCTATCTATTCTTCTACCCTAGGAGTGGCCAATGGTGGATGGTGAGGGAAAGAATATTAGAAAAGTGATATATAAATTCCCTTCAGGCTTCACTTGGGACTTTAAAGATTTCTTGAGCTAAAGGTTATGGTGTATTGTTGCATCTAATTGTTTTGATGGAGATTTCTTCTATGAATTATGGAGTTTGTTCCATAATTAAACTGTGGAACATACATAAAGAGATCTTACTTCTCAGATACTTTAAATCTGCTTCTTAATAATTAAATATGGTGACCCCAGTTACTGGGTTATAAGGCAATGTGAATGATTGTTATCCTTATTTTTGGGGGGAGATGAGGTAAAGTGAACTGTACACTGTGTCACAGAGTTACGTAATGATGCTCTCTGTTTTGTTCATTTTTCCTTTCCAATTAGTCCCCAGTGGTCCATTTTGTTTTTTAATATGATACCAAGCATGAAGATGATGTTTTTTGGGATGATCTCTTTGTGAGGAGTAATAGCTAATTTGGAATGCATTATTGTGTCTACACTGTGTGGTTATTTCCTTCTCCTGTTCTTTGTTTTGTATTTATTGACAGTAGATTTCATTTGGCATGTTATTACCTGTTCACTTAGAAACATGATATCTCCTGCAGCTTTTCACAGTCAGCTTGCAAGTGAAGTGAGTAATTTTGAATAAGCAGAAAACTTAGCCACCTCATCCATGAATCTGTTGAGGACCATAAGCGTTAGCACAGACCACCATCATTGGTAACTTTCCTGAAATATTAAAACTGACCATTTATTCTAATGTTAAGATTAATTACTATTTAAGGGATATAAAATTGATATCCTTGAGAGGACCTTCATTTTTATTGCAGGACAGCTGGGGGGGGGGGGGGGGGGGGGATACTTCGGGAAAAAAAAGGAGGGCGGAGGGGTATCCTCTGGATTACACTTTTCCATATGTTTTTTAACTCTCTCAGAGAACTCCAATGCATTTCTTGGGCATGATTTCCATGGAAATCATGCTGACTATCCCATTGAATTTGCCTGTGTATCACCTGAGTTGACCCTTTACAATAATTTCAGCCAATTACTGATCAAAAATGTGTGGATATGTGTCCCCTCAGTTCTTGCACTTGTGACAAACTTTTCATTCAAGAAAATGGGAAAAGCAACTGAAGAAGTAATGAACAGTTACAAAATTACTGTTTGAAATGGTACAAAACTACTGTTTGAAAAATGTGAAAATGGAGAGCAGCTTGAATGAGAACCACCAGAAAAATGGTAGCATCTCCTTAGGAAGAGAAGGAAGGAGAAGAACAAGAAAACTGATTTTGTTTTGAAATTAAATGCAGAGAAGTATGTTCAAAGAGGTGCTACTAATGACACAGGCAGAAGAAGCAGCAGTGACAAAGCATAC
Source organism: Egretta garzetta (assembly GCF_000687185.1). Lineage (NCBI taxonomy): Eukaryota > Metazoa > Chordata > Aves > Pelecaniformes > Ardeidae > Egretta > Egretta garzetta. The sequence continues at coordinate 719,783 of NW_009258727.1, forward strand.
CAGGAACTGTATCGAAAAACATCTTTCTGAATGGTGAGGTCACTGTTGACCTCTAACACATGTATTCATACACCAAACCTGTGAATTAGATTGGATGTTGAAGGATGACTGTAACAGAACACAATGGGAATGTAAGGACAAATTCAAAAATGTCAAGGCCAAGAATAGGAGGCATCTGGTGAAAGACTTCGGGAGTAATAGGAAATCATTCAATGTATACGTAATTAGTAAGAGAAATACCAATGAAATCGTTTTATTTCTCTCCTGTGCAGTAGAATTACTACTAGAAGAGGGTGAGAAGGCTTAGTGGCATGTGATATCCTTTTTGCATCAGTCTTTGCAGAAAAGAGTGCTTGGAGGAACTTACAGCGTAATTAATACCAATTGTAAAAGGAGGTAAGATTCAAGGCTACAATGGGAAAGAACAAGTCAGAGAGTTCTAAGAACAAGTTAGATGTCTTCACGTGGGTGAGGCTGACCAACATCATTCTGGAATATTTAAAGAACTTGAAAATATGTTTAAGATATGGAGGATAACCATACACTGAAGAACTAGAAAAGGGCTTATATAGGGTTTATATTTATAAAAAGGAAAAAGAGACCTTCATTTAAGTTTCAGGAAAATTCTTCAATAACTTATGAAACAAGTTGTGCTACATTCACCTTGAGGATGTTTAACAACCAAAAGGACTTAGCAGTGAAAAAAAAAAAAATCAAAGAAATCCAGTGTCTTTGTGTGATAAGATAACAATCCACATGAATAGGAGAGAAGCAGGAGATACATCTCTTATTTAGATAAACATGGTCTTCACGGAAGTTCAGAAGGGAGGAAGTGAAATTGGTTGATAGCCAAATCTAGGGAGTAACTCTTTGTGGTTATTGTCTAAACAGAAACATACAGTCCTAGCCAGATTTGTTTAGGATCTTTCTGGTCAGTTTGTTCAGGACTTTACCAAAGTTCCAAACTTGGTGTTGACATGAATCATAGAATGATTTGGGTTAGAAGGGACCTTAAAGAACCCCCAGTGCCCCCCCCCCCTGCCATGGGCAGGGACACCTTCCACTAGACCAGATTGCTCAAAGCCCCATCCAACCTGGCCTTGAACACTTCCATGGATGGGACATCCACAACTGCTCTGGGCAACCTGTTCCAGTGCCTCACCACTCTCATAGTGAAGAATTTCTTCCTAATATCTAATCTAAATCTACCCTCTTTCAATTTAAAGCCATTTCCCCTTGTCCTAGCACTACATGCCCTTGTAAAAAGTTCCTCTCCAGCTTTCTTGTAGGCCCCCTTCAGGTACTAGATGGCTGCTATAAGGTCTCCCCAAAGACCACTGTTCTCCAGGCTGACCAACTCCAACTCTGTCAGCCTGTCTTCATAGGAGAGGTGCTCCAGCTCCCTGATCATCTTAGTGGCCCTCCTCTGGACTTGCTCCAATAGGTCCATGTCCTTCTTATGTTGGGGGCCTCAGAGCTGAACACAGTGCTCCAGGTGGAGTCTCATGAGATGGAGTAGAGGGGGAGAATCACCTCCCTCAACCTGCTGGTCACACTTGTTTTCATGCAGCACGATTGGCTTTCTAGGCTGCAAGCGCACCTCTCTGGGTCATGTTGAGCTTCTCATTAACCAACTCCCCCAAGTCATTCCCCTCAGGGCTGCTCTCCATCCATTCTCTGCCCAGCCTGTACTTGTGCTTTGGATTGCCCTGACCCATGTGCAGGACCTTGCACTTGGCCTTGTGGAACTTCCTGGTATTTGCACAGGCCCACCTCTCAAGCCTGTCAAGGTCCCTCTGGATGGCATCCCTTCCCTCCAGCATGTTGACCACACCACACAGCTTGGTGTCATCAGCAAACTTGCTGAGGGTGCACTCAATTCCACTGTCCATGTCACCGACAAAGTTTTTAAACAGCACCGGTCCCAATACCAATCCCTGAGGAACACCAGTCATCACTGATCCCCATTTGGACATCGAGCCATTGACCACAAATCTTTAAGTGTGACCATCCATCCAATTACTTATCCAGTAAGTGGTCCATCTGTCAAATCCATGTCTCTCCAATTTGGAGACAAGGATGTTGTGCAGGATAGTGTCAGATACTTTGCGCAAGTCCAGGCAGATGACAGCAGTTGCTCTTCCCTTATCCACCAGTGCTGTAATCCTGTTGTAGAAGGTCACCAAATTTGTCAGACACGATTTGACCTTAGTGAAGCCCTGTTGGCTGCCACCAATCATTTCCTTATTTACAATGTGCTTTAGCATACTTTCCAGAAGGATCTGCTCCATGATCTTGCCAGGCACAGAGGTGAGCCTGACTGGCCTGTAGTGTCCCAGGTCTTCCTTTTTTCCCTTTTTAAAAATGAGGGTTATGTTTCCCCTTTTCCAGTCAGTGGGAACTTCACTGGACTGCAGTGACTTCTCAAGTATGATGGATAGTGGCTTATCAACTTCATCTGCCAGTTCTTTCGGGACCCACAGATGCATCTCATCAGGTCCTATGGACTTGTGCACCTTCAGGTTCTTTAGATGGTCTCAAACTGATCTTCTCCTACAGTGGATGGTTCTTCATTCTCCCAGTCCCTACCTTTGCCTTCTGCACCTTGGGCAGTGTGGCTCGAGCACTTGCTGGTGAAGACTGAGGCAAAAAGTCATTGAGTACCTCAGCCTTCTCCATATCCCAGGTAACCAGGTCCCCCTTCTGGATACGGCCCACATTTTCCCTAGTCTTCCTGTAATCACCGACATACCTATAGAAGCTTTTCTTGTTGCCCTTGACATCCCTGGCCAGATTTATTTCTATCAGGGCTTTAGCTTTCCTAACCTGATCCCTTGCTGCTCAGACAATTTCTCTGTATTCCTCCCAGGCTACCTGTCCTTGCTCCCACCTTATGTCGGATTCCTTTTTGTGTTTGAGTTTGTCCAGGAGCTCCTTGTTCATCCATGCAGGCCTCCTGGTGGTTTTGCCTGACTTCCTCTTTGTAAGGATACAGTTGCTCCTGAGTTGGAGGAGATGATCCTTAAATATTAACCAGCTTTCTTGTGCCCCTCTTCCCTCCATGGGCTTTATCCCATGGTACTCTACCAAGCAGATCCCTGTCTCCTCTCCTGCAGTCCAGGGTAGGGAGCTTGCTGTGCACCCTCCTTGGTGCCCTAAGGATCTTGAACTCCACCAATTAATGGTCACTTCAGCCAAGGCTGCCCCTGAGCTTCACATTCCCCACAAACACCTCCTTGTTGGTGGTGAGAACAAGGTCCAGCATAGCACCTCTCCTCGTTGGCTCCTCTATGACTTGGAGAAAGAAGTTATCATCAACGCATTCCAGGAACATCCTGGATTGCTTATGCCCTGCTGTGGTGTTCCTCCAACAGATACTGGAGTGATTGAAGTACCCCATTATGTCCAGGTTGACACCCCCTCCTTGTCTCTCCTGCCTGTCCTTCCTAAAGAGCCTGTATCCTTCTATTCCAACACTTGGTCATAAGAGCCATCTCATCACATCTCCATGATGCCAATAAGATCACAGTCCTGTAGGTGTGTGCACATCTCTAACTCCTTTTGTTTATTCCCCATGCTACGTGTGTTTGCATAGAAGCATTTAAGTTTGGCCCCCGATGAAGCTGACTTACTGGCTGGAGTGGCTGGAATTCCTTTGTGCTGCTCTTCTGGTGCTCTCTTGCTGACCTGTGATCCTTCTCCAGGGTCTGGGCATCTATTTCTGGCACTGGCATCAAAATGGTAGGAGTGGGATGGATTGAGGTTCCCCTCCCCTAGCAACTTTAAAGCCCTCTTCACCAGTTTGGCAGGCCTATGACTGAAGATGCTCTTCCCCCTTCTCTCACAGACAGACCCCATCAGCCCCCAGTGGATCAGGTTTCTGGGAGGCAGTGAAAATCCTCTGGAGGACAGAGTTGAAATTCAAAATTATCTCAGTGAACTGATGAAATGGTTTCTAATAAAAACCTGTAAATCAATAGGGATATGCAGTTAGGCAGTGATAATCACCTACACAAATACGGGATGGGAAACAACTGATTAAGCAACAGTCCTTCAGGAAAGAGTCTGTGAGTATAGTGATAACAACCTGAACATGAGTCAACAATGTCTTGCTTTTACACAAGGACAAACTTCATGGTGAGAAGTATTAGCAAAAGGAAGTTTGCAAGTTGTGTGGCATAACCTTTTCGCTATACTCAGCCTTGGTGAGGATACACTGGAGAACTATGACGTTTCATGATAAATATTGGATTACGACAACAGGCTTTGGTGATGTGAAAGTCTTCTGCAAAAGAGCAAGGGAGTGATCTGTTCTCTGTATTTGTGGTGTGGGCAATAGGCAAGAACTGCAGCAAGAAAGGTTAAGGTTAGGTATTAGAGTTCCTAACATTAAGGAGAATGAATCACTTGAACAATTTGATTTCCTAATGCATAGAATCTGTATCACTGGAGGCTTTCTCACCGTATCTGTCAAGGATGATGTACCATCGTAAGCTGACCCAGCTTCAAGGCCCTCTACTTCCTGTCCCAAGTTTATTTTTCTTGAATTTACCATGGAGAGCTAACGATACCAATGTCAGACTCTGTCAGACCTCACTATTCTTTTACTTTTCCAGATCATTCATTAGTTTATTGAACAACATTGGCCCCAGCATTGATCTTTGAGGTACCTGTGCTAGCAAATTCCCCACCTTCTGAGAAGGAATCATTTGTTCCACACTGTTGTTTCCTGTCTTCCAAACCATTATTAATCTCTGAAAGGTCTTCCCTCTTATCTTAAAGCCACCTCAATTGCTCTTCAGAACTGTTGCTGAAGGATCTTATTTAAAGCACGTGTTTGGGTTTGGTTTCTTTTTTTTTTGAATGCATGCTGCATTATACCTACTGAAAGACTGTTTTCTCAGTGTGTCCTTTAAATCTGTTTCATGAGTTATAAAAATGGTGTTTATTCTGCCCTGGTATGTTACAGTTATTCATGTGCCTGCCTGTTCTAGCTTCTATTATATTTTATGCTAATTAGCAGGCAAATGAATTTTCTGGTATGTTAATCAGACTCATTAGTCTGTAATTCCCAGAATTGCCTCTGTAGCCCCTTGCAAAGCTTGGTCTGATATTTGTCTTTTCTCACTTTGCTGGAAAGTAATAGAGCTTGCAATAAGCAGAAGGGGACGTACGTTTGTTAGCTATTCTGTGGTTTCACAACTGAATTTCTTTACAACTCTTTGTGAGTATGACCTGGCCCTGGGTGATGTATTGTTCTTTTTATTTTTTCTTTTGGGTATGCTTTAAAATTTCCATTGCTACTTAACCTTGTTCCTTAATCAAGTTCTTCATAAAAAAATGGCTTCCGAAGACCACTCAGATTTTGACTTCTGTTGATGCTGATGAAAATAATTAGTTTCTTATAATGGTATTACCTTTCTTGAGTATGACCCTCGCACTCTGAACATGACTTTCCCTGTCTAGTTAATTTTTTTTTTTTTCAAAAAGGTATATTTTATACCCTTAGCATTGCCCTTCACTCCTGCTTGGCCCTTGCAGCCAGCCTTCAGAGAATAATTTCCAAAAATTAAAAACAGCCTTCAGAAAAGATTATGGATGCATTTAATGGCATCCTCTAAGTACTTCCAGCATTAAGTACTTTCTCTTTAAATGTATTCTTTGCTAAAAATTCAAAATCAATTAGCATTAATTAACCAGAACCAGGTAGTGTGTTAGCACGTCTTGGAAGAGTATGGTTTTGTATTTTGCTACACCACAGTAGGGTCCTAGGTCACAGATGGGGCTTTCAGCCATTCTAATACTTTTACTGTTACTGCTTTTAATGATTCCAGTAAGAAAGATATGGAATTGCAGTCCTTCCAAAAACAGTTAATTGCTTTAAAAATATCTAAAAAGACACATATAAAGACATGGGCCTGTTAGAGCAGGTCCAGAGGAGAGCCATGAAAATGGTCAGAGGGCTGGAACCTCTGCTATGAAGAAAAGCTGAGATGGTTGGGATTGCTCAGCCTGGAAAAGAGAAGGCTCTAGGGAGACCTTATGGGGGACACCTTTCAATACTTAACAGGGATTATAATAAAGACAGAGAGAGAGACTTTTTACCAGGGCCTGTAGTGATAGGACAAGAGTTAATGGTTTTAAACTGAAAAAGGGTAGATGTAGATTGGACATAACTAAGACATTTTTTACGGTGAGGGTGGTGAGATGCTGGAACAGGATTCCCATGTAGATTGGACATGACATAACTAAGAAATTTTTTGCGGTGAGGGTGGTGAGATGCTGGAACAGGATTCCCAGAGAAGTTGTGGATGTCCCATCCCTAGAGGTGTTCAAGGTCAGGTTGGACGAGACTTTGAGCAGCCAGATCTACTAAAAGATGTCCTTGCCCATGGCAGGGGGCATTGGACTTTAAATGATCTTTAAAGGTCCATTCTAACCCAAACAATTCTGTGATTCTATGACTTCAGTTTGAACTTTTTCACCTGATTAACATTATTCACATGAAAAATATATAAATTGACCAAAATAAAATGACCAAATATGAGTACATAAGGAAGGACCTAGGAAAACTAGGGCATGCATAGTTCCAAACATCAATTATGTGTAATGAGTTGTGATCTCAGAGCATCACAATGGCACTGTGTCCATTGGAAACTGACCCTGTAATATGATAGGTCCTTCAGTGAAGGATCTTGTTGGAAGAGTTTAACTTTCTAAATTCGTCAATGAATTGGTCTCAGACCCGCTTTACTATTTCTGTTCCCCCTATATTACAGATGCTAGAAGGAAAAATAACCATAATAAATAATAACATTTCACCTGAAAATTTTGCTTCTCTAATACAGGGTGATTCTAAATGGTACAGTGCAAATCTAAATAAGTTTTGGAAAGAAGGGGAGTTACCTCTGCTCATACTAATATAAGCAAAGGAGAATTAGGGTGTTGTGTAACTCCCTATGTTACAGAGTGACTTTCAGTCACTAATTAGCTACCATGCAGTGCAAATACCAGAAGCAAAATTTCTGCATGTTGGATTTTATCTAAATGAAAAAGTGAAGTAAAAAAGTATTTGTGAAGCAAATACTCCCATAAAGCTTGAACTGGAGGATGGATTCTGCAACCTGTCTCTAAGGCATCACATCATTCCTAAATACTACAGAGCGATTGAAAAGATGACTGTCCTGTGACTGCTGGCCTAGGTACACCTGAGAATGTGATAGATTTAACATTGAAGAGCTAATGTGAAATTTCCATACTTTATTGGTTACAGTTGGTGACTCTGGTACATCTGGTGGTTGTTTTGAATTGCACATACTGTCCCACTGATTTGCATTGCTCTAGCAATGCAAAGCAAGTGTAAACTTAACTACCCACCTAAGCTAGTTTTCTGACTGCTTCATGTCAAGGGAGTGGAAAAGCAGCCAGACCGTGCTGGTTTGTAAGCCCTACCTGTGTAGGCTGGCTGATCAAAAGGAGGGCAAGCATTTTAAGGTTAGAGCAAATCTGTGATTATCTTTTTTCATTGCTTTGCTCAAGAGGGAATGTTGTGGAGCTTCAGTGCTTTGGTGTACTAGCAGATAGTGGAGGATGAACCATTTGTAAATGGCAACAGCAGCTTCCTTCAAAAAAAAGTGAACTCTTGAATGTCCTGTGTCAAGTCTCATCCTGTGCAGTTTCTCCTAAGCTAGTTCTTTCCCTTTTCTTTAGCTTTTTTTATAATTCCTGTATTGCTAGATGTTATACCACCCTTCAAAGTAATTTTTCAGCAGATTTATGCTGATACATTATTAAAGATAAATATTTCAAATGATGCAAAGGTGCCTCAACTTCTTTTGAACTATATTTTTAATATCTAGGAAAGTTGATGTTTCAAATCATCCCTGATCTTACTGCCCTAGGGCTTGCAAAACATCCCCAGTATTAATGAATGTAATCTGAGGAAAACATTTGTCAGAGGGAGCTGGGAAAGGGACCATGAAAAACGTATTACGTAGACTGGAACAAAATGGCTAGCCTTCTGATTATAAATCTAAAATATTAAAATAATGAATTCACAGAACCCCTATTAGACATCAAAGCTTGTGTCTTATTGGGGTATGCTTTTAATTTATATGCCCTCTTTCAGGCCAAAAGCAAACCTGATAAATTGAACAGTGAATTCCTAACCTGATTGAAAAAACCTGACTCTGGATCGTTGTTGTCAATAGAAAGGAGACTGTGCAAGCTGAACTCTGCTCAAGTAGATGCCTGTGGTATAATTTAATGGCACATTTTCAAACCTTACAACTTTTAAATACAGAACTAAACTTTAAAGCAGCAACTTGGTAGCCCTTATGCTCTTTGCTCTTTTATCTTATTTTGGTTTTCTTTGTTTCAGAAGTCTGCAGCAGAGGCAGCTTTAGGAAGAGAGAATTTAAGTGCTTTCAGTTGGCAAGAGCAGCCATTGTTAAAGCTAATAAACATGATGTCTTTCCCCTCCTTCCCTGTTTCCATAGGAGTGAGGAATGCACTGAAATAAATATGCAGGCAGCTCATAGTCTATACATTATCCAAAACCAAATCTCAGTTTAGGAATGTTTAGGTACTCCTTGTTATATAACCTTCCCTTTTCAAAAAGGTGAAGATTTTGTTATATTCCACCTAGAAACACATTAGGATTCCAGAGATGAAAGACAAATATCGTGGATGAAGCATTTTAAACATCAGTAGTGAGTGCACAGGATGAGAGAAAGCAAGTGATTATGGTGCTAATGTGAGATTTGGGAGACCTGCTTTCAATTCCCTCATCTGCCACAGGCTGCCTCTCTGACCTGGAGCAAGTTTTTCTCTCAGGCTTAAATTTACAAATGTGTTTAGGCACAAAACTGCCTCTGTTTAAATGAATATATTGTTGATGAAATGAATGGTAAGTTATTGATTGGTTCATTTGGTTCCCTAGGCTTCCACTTTTGCTCTGCAAAATTGGGGGTGATGTTGCTCCGTTAGCTTAGAGCTGTGCTGGGATCGTAAATGGCTTACTAAGCTCTCAGGATGCTGATTGTCTGTAGGAAGCATCAGAATATCTCAAATGATTATGCTCCTGTATGAATTCATTTTGAGTTCCTTTCTTATATTGTATTCAGTTCTGTTCAACCCATCTCAAAAAGCCTTTAGCAAACCCAAAGATAGGCAATGGAAATGATCAAAGCTATGTAATGGTTTCTGCACATGGAGAGGTTGAACAGACTAACATTCTTCATCCTGAATGAGAGGTGACTGAATGGGGATATGATAGCGATCAGTGCTAGGGAACAATTACCGAGAGTTTCTCCCCACGTAAGTGCTGTAGACTTAGATTTTTTACTCAACATAAAATTAAAATGCAGGACCCTTTTCCAAGGGGATTGTGGGTGACAAAAGTTAGATGGTTCTAAAACACATGATAGAAAAATTTCAGGAGAAAAAATCCATTCTGGATTATGGAACACAAAGATATGTCCTTGAGTTCAAGAAATTCTGTAGGCTCAGGCTGTAGGAGGCTGTGAGGAACTGCTGCCTCCTGTTTATCCTCATATATTTTGGGCATGTTTGGTACTGACCACATCAGAGAACATTCTAAGATAGATGGACCTTTTGTCCATTCTTATATTCTTCCTTTCTAAAGGGAAACAAATATAGACAAATATATTCTGTGCACATTGTTGTGTTTCATCGATGCAATGACAGATGGTAGGTCTGCCCTTTGCTGCAAAAGCTGAGGGGGAAATGATGAAAAGATATTTTTGCATTTACGTTTTATCTTCTTTCCCTGGAATGAGAGAGAAGAGACTCCCTTTGAAGAGAATGTTCTCCTTCAATGGCTGAATGTGTCTAGATTGTACCTTCAGAGTTTAGTATTAGTGAAGGTCAAACATAGTGAAAACCATCTTAGCAATGGTCCAGAGAATCAGCTGTGACAGCCTTCTGCCACATGCCATCTTTGCTCTAGACGAGGAGTAAACTACTCCTGTCACATGATAGCTTTCATCCTTCCCCTACCCTTGTCCAGTTACTTCTGGTTGCTGAAAGAAAGCAGAGCCAGTTCACCTGTGGCTCTCAGCTATGGGTAAAAGCCCGAGAGGTCAGCAAAATATCCTTGTCTTTCCTATCCAAACCAGCTGGTATCACAGTCACAGCAGAGTAAAAGAGGAAGTTTCTCTTTTTGGAGACACTCAATAGTAAGGAGAGGAATGACTCAGTCTAGCCCTGGGGGTTTTGAGTGTATTGCTCCTGAGGCAGACTGTGGACTTTTGGGGAAAGGCTGGTCACAATTTGAAAGTCGATCTCCACCTGGCAATGAGCAGCGCTACTCACTAGCTACCAGTTGTCTATCTCCTTACAAGAGAGGAAGGTATTTTCTGGTTTTCTTTTCTTTTGTTTTGTTTTGTTCTTTTGGTTTTTTTGTTTTGTTGTTTTTTTTTTTTCCCCAGCAATCTTCCTTACAGAAACCCTATTTGTAGCAAGTCATTCTTCTAGGTGAACTGAAAGACATGCATCTCTCTCTGTGAGGTTTATTAACACTACTTACCATGTGGCAATAGGGCATACCCAGCAGCAAAACATAGCACTTTCCTCCCAGCAGGACTGGAATGCAGCTTCTAGGCTTGCCATAGCCCCAACAGTCCTGGGAGTGAGGAACTGAGATGAGACAGTTTATTTGCAAAACAGAGAGCTGTATTGCTAGCAATGAACTGAAGAACAAACAGAAGACTTTACACAAATGTGACACTTGCTCTTTTCAAATTACAGCCGTTGTATTTTTACTACAGATGAAAAACAAACAAACTGCTCTGTCTTGTCTCTTCCAGCTTGCTTAGAGACTCAGCTCAGCTTGGCTGCATGTAGATCAATTTGTTTCAAGAGATCAGCATTTCCTTTTTAACCTTTCGAACTGTAAGTCCCCATAGGATCCTGATGTTTTCATCAATTATATATTTTCATTTTGTACTGGTAATCGATAGCACTTCAGAACACTAATGTCATACCATATCTTTGTCTTGGGCTAGTAAGTGAATAATAACTAAATAATGCATTTCAAACAAGAGAGCAAATGAATATTCTCCCTCTGGCACACAAAGAAACATGCAAAAAGAAATCACTGAACAATAGGACATTGATTTTTGTGGCTCCAAACTTTCCAGCTGCAGGCAGAAAAGACCAGAACAGAGTTGTAGTGCATTATCTTACTCGTGAAGTTACACTTGGGCATGAAACTTCAAAATGCCTCTCATTTTCCCCAGCATTACTGCTGGATAAATATTTGGTGCAGACCAAGGTAGTGCTGAGACTTCACAGTTGTAGGAATACTTGGAAAGCAAAAGAAATGCTTGCAATCCCAGCATTGTTGGCAGGGCCTTTTCAAACACTATGTGTTCTCAACAGACAAAGCTTTTGAACAATTGATATCTTGAAAACAAGGTTACATCTGTACTAGCAGACCTAAGAGGGTCAGGGAATAGCCTCAGACTCTGGTTTGCAATTGTACATGCTGCTACGTTGTTAGCACAGGTTTTGTCAGAATTTTGGCCGGTGCTAAGTAGCACTCTCCCAAGCAGCACCGGAGTGTACGTAGATTGGGAGTTAATGCTCTCGGCAAACAGCTTGAACATGAAATCCCTATTTTGGGTACAAGAACTTGGCTGTGCAGATCGGAACCACACTGTGTTGGCTGGCCTTGGGGCCAAAGAGCAGTCTATCTCTCGTTTCATTTGCTAATGTAGACATAGTCAATGGGTATTAGCTGTATTTGATAATCTTGCTACCAGCAGCAGAAGGAGCATCTCGTGGCTAAAGTGTTGGTCTGGGAATAGAGAGATTCAGTTCCTAGACATTGCACGGATTTTCAGAGTGACTTGAGGTCACTTAGTCCCTCTGTGCTTCTTGTTTCACTTATAAAATAGGGATGACAGAACTTTCTTACTTTAAGTACTGTGAAGATGACATGCAGAAGAACATGATAGATGGATTGTAACCTATTTAATACAGCAAACTTCTCTTACTAGAAGTGTCTAGACAGCTGGGGAGTTCACCTAACTGAGAAAAGTTTCCAGTTCTCTCTCTCTCCCCCCACCCCTCTTTATTTCTCAAACTCAAACTGTTTTGCTCAAACACTGAAGTCTCTGGAGGCTCCGGAATCTGGCTGGGTTATTTTTGTCTTCTGTGAATTCAGCCCACCAGTGTACCATAAAGGGTTGAACCCCTGATTGGAGTTTGTCAAAACATGTTTTGAGCCTGAAATGTTTATAAGAAGACAGGCATATGGCATTTTCTAAGTAAAGTTTGTGTCACTGGAAAACTTGGGACCAGCTGTCAGTGTCTAGGTGATACTGTGCTGCACCATAATAACCACAACAACAACAACAGCAACAGAGAAAAACTGTTAGTTAAAGATGCACAAAAGAAGATAGTTGTCTTTTCCACTATGATTCAGGACAATGCTCAAACTTATCCTTAATGTTAAGCACACTTAAGCACCTTTCCCAAATAAAGACTGATATAATCTTATTTTGGCTACAGTAGTGCATGATGCTAGACTGCTGTTCTGTCCAGAATGAGATCCAAACCAAAGCAAGTACTCACTTGGACAAGTTTCTCTCCCGAAATCGATATTCTGCCTGGTGGTAGCACCGCTGGAGTTTCTCCTCCCTTGAATTTAACATACTGCTCTTTATCAGTCCTGTGGTTCCTTCTCTCCTGTTTGTCTTCTCAAGAGGCAACACCAAGGTTTCTCTTCAGCAGAGCATTCCCAAGCATGTGCTAGTGTATTGATGTATGTACTGATAAAATTATTCTGGCAAATCAATATAAACTTGCAGGTGCCACCTTAGTTTAGGCATGAATTTACTGCATTTCTTGTAGAGGCGGCAATGTATTTGAATAAAGGGCCTCTGTATTATTCCAAACTAACTCTTACACCATGACTGACTGCATTTGCTAGCATGATGACTGGGTTGCTGGGAGTATATATGCTGAGTATGGATTGGTTATTACACAACACTGTTTTCACTTATTGCAGTGCCCTGTCATGGGTTCCCGATGCCAGCCAAATTACGGTCTCCTGTAGCAATGGAATGAGGAAAGAACCTGCACTTGGGATATACTTACATACACTAATATATATCCAAGATCCTTTGGCCTGATTCCTTGTCACAGGACAAGAGGTCTCCATGTATTCTTTCTTTACCTGGATATGCTTTGTCTGCCGACTTTGTAGCATTTCATTATTCTTTTACATTTCACATTACGTTTTATGTTTCACTAACTGACCTAATTCTGAAAATGTAAGTAAGTGAAGAAATTTCTATCTGTCTCAAGGTACATTAAAAGTGCACAGTTCAAATGGTTCACCCTCTAACCCAGTTTTTCAAAATCTGTCTTTTTTTTATCTGGAAGGTTAAATACAATTTTAACAACTAGTCAGCAACAAATGTCTGAAGCTCTAGGAATGAAGAATGCTTTCTCCGATTCCATGTGTTAAAATTTCTAAGATCTAGACAAACCCTTCTTCTTTTTTATGCTCAAAGAGTTAGAATATGGAGTAGCATGTTTAATTTGGCTAGAAATCCTTTCTTTTCCAGCTTCTCGCACGTATCTCTAGTCTCTGTCAGTGTAAAGGACATAACTCTGTAACGAGTCTTTCTTAAGACTGCCCTTTAGCTTAAGACAGTCTTCGGATGCCGGAGGGCTTTCTGCCCCAAAAGATTTATCTGTTCCTCCTGTCACCTCAGACCTCTGTGCTAGCACGGGTGGGAATTGAAGAAGTTTTCAGACTTTCCAGCCAAACTTTCTGTACAAAACCCATTAAGATTTCTGTGCAGATGGGGGTAGAGAGGGGACCTGTTGAAGTGGATATGCTTCTTTTAATCTTGACTACAATACAATCAGATTTTTCTATTGATCTTTGATCTGAAGTACAAAACGTTCCTTAAGCCACGGGAATTCAATGTATCTATTGAATTGTCTATCTATCTATCTAGCAACAGTAGAGTCAATTTTTAGAAATATATATTCGCTTACTGTATCATTTTAATTATATTATTCGAGTATCTGACATACATCTTTCGTTTTCAGACGTTTGGAGAAAATTCTGTCTTCACAGGTATACGCACAGTGGAGTTACTTTTTTAGTCAGGAGTTAAATTTTATTCTCAACACTTACATGCTCTCAATTCATCCTACTGATGTTACTGAGAGTCTTTAACTTCAGTAGGAGTTTGATCAAGCCCTAAAGAAAGTTGGCATCAGCTACAAAAACCAACAAAGGACCAATTCTACAGAGAAATTCAATCAAAATATCCCTCTTCAAGAGTTAGAAAAGGCACTGTGGAAAGATTTTCAAGAAACCAGCTAAAATTATGTAATTAAATGTCTAACATCTCCGGCAGTAGAAGTTTGTACAGTTCCAGATTATTTTAACTCTTTTATTTATCCTCTGTACAATTTAGCAAAGGTGGTGCACCCATGTAATTCTAAGTGAATAGCGTCTTTCTTGTGAATTATAAAATACGTTTTTCCAGTAATGAAACTTCAATGAGTTACAAGGACAGAATAAATAGAGACTTCTGAAACTTCTTCTCCCCCATCTATTTCTAAAGTTCCCAGAAGAGTGAAAAATAACTTAATTCCCCAGGCTGCTCCAGGGCCCAGCTTTTCTGATCATTCACACAGAATTTTGCACGCGGAGCTCTCTCTGGAGTGAACCAATTGTTTGCGGTCATATTCAGGCATGGGTTTAAGAATATTTTGTGTTGCAGGCACAGTTGGATAAGACTGAAAAAGCTTTGGATTTCTCCATTCTGTGCAGACTTCCAGCACCATCCCAGAAGGTCTTTTTGCTCAGACCTCTCTTATGTCTCTCATGAAACACCTTGGCATGTATAGCGCTTGTGTCACACTATAAAACCTTCTGGCAAACCATGATGCAGCCTTCTCATCATTTCAGATATTTTGACCTGAAGAAGTAAACACCAAAACAATATCATACTTGTGGTCTGCAAGCACTTGCTGGGGCTCATGGGAGGGTTGGGAGGAGACCAAGGAAAAGTACTACTTGTTAAAAATGCAGTCAACATGCTCTAGCAGCAGCTGGGTGTGGAAAGCATGGATGGTAACTAATAGGCTGCACTTCACCTAGGGGCCAGAGGTCTGCGCCTGGACTGGACTTCAAGTTTTCCAGATGGTGATCAACAGGCACAACTGACTGATTGCTTGACTTTTTGTTGATTTATCTATTTATTGTAATAAAAAGGCAGTTTGATTTTTGGAGCTTGCTTAAGCATATTTTTCCTTAACAAATTAATAGATGGTGGGTGTAAATGACGAGTGAGAAGCAGGTTTTTTTCTTCTTGATGGTTTTCAAATTCTTTTTTGTGTAAACAGGAGCTGATTTTTCTTATAATATTTATGAGTGGAAAATAACGGTAAAGTCATTGTTTAAGAGGTGAAAAGGTACAACAGCAACAGTACAAACACTGTATATTCTAGATGCTGAAATGCAGAGGCTTGTTTTGAGAATGAAGTTGTCTCCCATTGGTGCTTGATTTATTATTTAGATCCATCTGGGAAATGAGCCTTCAGGAGGTTGAAATGTAATTATCCAGTTACTTTTCTTAGTGGGAGAAAAAAGAAAAGGCAAAAAAACTCTCACAAGGAATAGTCCAATGTCTTGCCAAACCCTCTGGAAAAAAGCTTCCTTCATTTTCAATGAACTACATTACTGAGTGATTCTATGAATGTCACTGTATTAGGGGTATATGGGTTTTTTGAGAAGAAAATATAGGTAAATAGTTGACTTGATGTTTCAGTGTGTGCCCCTGCCTGTTGTTCGTGTTGAATGGAAGAGGATTAAATGGAGAAACAGAATATGTTCTGGGAGAGGAAGAGAGCAAAAAAATGGTAGAAGATTGCAATGTCTCAGCAGTAATTGCTTGAGATCAGTTATGTCAGCAGTAACGTGAAATATTTTGTATCCTGTTATTGCTTCTGTAAGAAAAAAGATCTATTCTTCAAAGAAGTGAGAACACCATCTGTGGCAGTAATGTGGGAACGAAACTTGTGAGAAGACATCATGTTTCCATCTGTTTTCAGAGAGCCTTAAACAATGGCCAAATCTGCTGAACAGCTTCTGCCACGTGAACTTGTGAAGTGTGGTTTACAATGTCTTATGGCTTCTGAATCTGAATTTAGGCATGCAAGTCCAGAACTACTGCCTGTCAAGCGCAACTGCCTTTGCGAAGGGACGTGTCTGCACTGGAGGGCACTCACAGCATCAATGGTCCGCTGCGGCAGCTGACTTTCATGTTGGTCATGTACAGGATTCTATATATGCTGAAGCAGAGAGCACCTAAATTCTTTGTCAAGCTCTTCCATTTCCAAATGTTGGCTTCAGGGTGTATTTAACAAGAGATATTTTAAAGAATAAAATGTGGTAATGCCAGTTCATCATCTTGCAGTACCTTTATCTTTTTTTTTTTTTTGTATCAGTAAGTTGTCTTGTGGCACTTGTATATTTTTTCTGACAAGTCATACTGTCTCCAACTTGTCTGACTAACTGGGTAAGTTAATGCTGCCCTTTGCAGTTATTTTGTGTTCTCACTTTGCTGTTCCCCTCATAGTTGTGTTGGCTTTCAGGGAAGCTCAGGAGGGTGTACATTTTTTAGGGACCAAGGTTAGCCCAAGAGCACCACAGAGTAGCCTTTAAAAGGAGAGGCCATTTAACCCTGACATTCATTAATCTGGAAATTGTATTTCCTTTTTGTGCTGCGATGGCAAGGCATTGCTTGATAATAAATGATAATCAAATGAATTTTTTTTTCTCATGGAAATGCACTCCAAAGTCCAACAGCTCTGGCCACGCCTGCCATTACCTGCAGCCTGGCTGAACTTCTGCCGAATCCAATAGGACTTTGGAGCAGGCTGCTATATAGATAATTTCTGGAATATGTCATCTTTTAAAAGTCCATTATTTTCTCAGTCTTTGCTGATAAATCATACTGTAGCTAGGCACTCCTTTAAATTAGTGCCTGTGAGCCAGTGAGTGAAAGAGCCTCCTTGGAGACATTGGTTTATCATCTGGGAGAGCATCCCCCAAGCCCAGTAGCCAGAAGGGTGAAGTGCGAGTTCCAGTACAGTAGTTCTGCACCAGCAGGAGATTTCTCTGTGAAACAGAAATCCTCAGGAGAGAGATGGAGAAAAGGATTTGAATCCTAAATGACCTGTGAATCCTTGGGAGACCCGGGTGAGAAGCTGGCTGTGTCCTCCTCTCTGCACGGCAGAGGCAGCCTTACAGGAGCCAGCCCGGACAGTGCTCTCAGTTTGGCAACACACTTCTGCCAGGAATCAGAACAGGGCTTCTCTGATTTGCTGAACTGGGGGTGTTACATAAAATTTAATTTTTGTCATATTAAAAGTATGTATATCTCAGGTTTTCACCTCAAAAATGCACCAACAGTAAACAGTTGTGATTGGAAGGTATGTATGTTTTATCTGGGCAATCCAAACAGAAGTTTTAAAAAATGTAGCTTCAAATGAGTGAGAAGAATCAATGGTAATATTATTGTCTTGTAAAGGTAAAAGAGATAAAGAAAGAAAGGCTGAAACACTATACAGTGCTCATGCAATTTTCTTTTTCTTTTTCAGGATATATGAGGGAAAAAGAAAACCCTGTGTAAAGGAATATTAAGAAACAAGGAAATACTTACATGAAATTACCTTCCAAACTAATGGGAATGGATCTCTTGTGATTTTAAATATATCCCAGTACTGTGCTAACGCATGCAAAGGATGAAGGTAACAAGTTACAAATGGAGAGTGTCAAATTCTCAAATCAAGACAGAATAATTCATCCTAAGAGATAATTTATACTGAATAAGCTGTCTGAGGCTTTGGAGATCAGCGTTTGGCATGTGTTTCTCTACAGCTTGCATGGCGGACCACAACATAGTATACAGATGATTCATGGGCTGGAGACTTTCCGCACATGCAGGGTCCGAGGGGGGTTGGCTCGGCTACAGAACAATTTTTAACATTCCTTTGCACCTTATGTCTTGGGCTTCTTTTCAGTGGTTTCAAACTCTGAGTTCTCAATAGCTGAACAAGATATTAATGGGATAAATTGCTCATTTCATGTAGGCAAATTACAGGAGAGATGTGACTTATGAAAGCAGTTGTGTCTCTTACGTGGTTAAACTCCAGCTTACAGCTGGTAAAGATGACAGTAACAATATTAATAGGGAGAATATGTTGCTATTAAATAGACTGCAACCACTCCTTTATTTACTTTCAAGGCTGTGATTTGCCATTACTCTCTGCTCCCTCTCTACTCCGCAAAAAAAAAAAAAAAAGGAAAAGAAAAAGAGTGAACCAGAATATGCGGAGGATTCTGGCCAAGTTGTGCAGGGAGATGCAAGTAATGTCGTGATTCTTCCCTGCCATCAGGGAAACACTAGGGAACTGGTTTTATAATATTTTACTTTTTTTTAATAATATTTTTAAAAGAAATTTAAATATTATTAAATAGTTCATATAACTTTGCAGGAAGACTTGGGAAACTGTTCTGATTAGTGATATTAAAGATCAGATGGAAAATTAAAAGTATCCCCTTATACCAGTAAAAGCAGAGGCTGAACTTTTAAAAGTTCGCTGCCATTAAAGTCTGCAGCATTTGAAGTACCTAATAAAGCTTATGATGACAATTCTCAATCCACCACAGCTCTTTCTTTTTTAATCCATTTTTGCTTTCCCTGACTGTTTGACCTTCTTGAATGATGCTAAAATTTACGGGAGGTTCAAAAAGTCACAGGGGCCCACATGAGACATAAAGCAAGACAAATGAACATAGGATTTCTAGGCAAAATCAACACATTTCTAAAGGCTACTTCATACTGCACAAAACATGCCAGTGCTGTTTATAAGAAGGGTAGACGGAAGTTTGCTTTATACATATTAAAGGTGCTTTTTTATGGGGAAAAACTTGTTTGCAAGCTTCACATTCCAGGATCTGCACAACCAAATGCCAAGACTTTTCAGATCTGCCAAGTTCAAAATCTAAGATTTCAGGTCCACTTGCCAGCTCACACTTTCCATTTCGCAGCAGCACTCTCTCCAGCCCTGCCAGTACCTGGCCCCCGAGATACCGCCTTACGAGGCTTGGGATTTAATTTGAATTTTTGTTTTTTTTCAAACATTATTGTTCTGTAAAGATGAAAGTCCAAAATTTCAAGATAAACCCAGGCTGAGCAGAATCCATTTTCCCTGCTGAAATGTCTCCAAGACAGTGCCCACTTTGAGGAAATTCTGGAAATGATATCTGACTTAGCCAGGGGAGTCTATTTGTTACCTGCAGTGAGATTTCTTTGTGAACACACATTTGTCAGGGGAATCCTGTTTCTTTACTTAGGTAGTGTAGGATTTTTTTAATTTCTTTTTTTTTTCATTTTCTAACTGTGCATGCCTAATTCCCCTTACTGTTAATGAGAGTTTAATGTGCTCTTTGAAATGAAGAAAGAAAAAAAAAACTTTTATGCTACTGATAAAACAGAGCTTAAAGAGGCAGGGTGACAGCACTCGAGAGTGGGGGAAACAGCTGTCTGGCTGTGAGTTTAATGCTTTTCTGCCACAGGAGTCAAACTGAAGCAAATTGGTGGGGATCTTTTTCTTTTTTTTTTTTTCTTTTTTTTCGTATGAAAACAGTGTTTGAAAGGGAGAGACAGTAGGAACGGGGTGGTAAAAGGATGGTGAATTTTAATTAGCTGCAGCATGTGAGCCATGGAGCGATTCCCTAAAATAAATAAAATAAAACTATTCAAAACAGGATTGTGGAAAAAATGGTTTGCATAAACTGTACTGACATTCCTTTGGAGCTCATCTCTTTTCTGTGTTGTGTTCTCATTTTGGTGGTGACCTTTCAGACCATGTCTGGATAATTTAAATAAAAAAAAAATTTTTTTCTTGTTGTGCCACCTCTAGTAGTCCATTCAGTCAAACTTTAAGGAAATTTTGTGGCAACAAATCACCATGACATACTTATTCTTGCAATCCCCCTTGTCCACCCTTAGAGAAGATCCATGACTTAGCATATGAAGTGGATTACCTTTCACCCCAATTAATGTTTTTATAATGACTACCAAAGGAAGTAATAATGTTTTGCCACTTATTATCGAGTGTTGCTGCGGCAATCTCTGAAACTCAAGACTTAGGTCATTGACAGCACCGACACGATGGCAATCACGTTGCTGAGGTTTAAGCCCTGCTACAGTGATGAATAAATGGGTCAATTTAATTTCCAGTGCTATCAGTCTGAAGCTTTGAGGAGCAGAATGAGTGAGATACAAATGTCCAGGGGTTTTGCAGTATTGGCAGAGGTTAGACTTGAGATTCCAGCCATTTCTGAGCCTATTCAAATGTTACTTAAAAGAGAAACAATGAAGTAATAAAATAAGAAATTACAATTATGTTTTGTCTGGAAACTGGAACGACATCATTTTAAGTGCAGTAATAAATTATTTTTATATTATTGTGTGATAAGACATGTGATATTGTGTAATAAATTGTATTTTGCAGCTTGTCAGTAGGTTGATTGCATTGCTATCCATGAGTACGCAACTTTCTAGCTGGCAAAATTCAGTGTTCTCAGTTTTAATGAATGGATACCATCTCAGATGTTATTGGACAGTGGGAGTCTACCCACCTTTTGTTACCTCTAAAAATTATGTAGTAATGCTTAAACAGACTTAAAAAAAAAACAGGCAAAGAAGCAAAGGCAGTAGAAAGCCACCTTTCAGAAATAATGTCTCTATGTAGTTTCTTGGAATTCTTATCTAGGGAGAATTAGGCTGCTCCTGGAAAGCTGTGTTTTAACAAGAGGAATAAACACCTTGCATAGAAGTGCAACAAGAAACCACACTGACTTACCAATAAACCTTGTCCACTTGAGGTATAGCAACTGACAGCACTGGATGGCCATGCAGGTGCCATTTATATGAAGAATTCCCTTCTTGTGGCCTGTTGTTTTTCTGGATTTTTCCATCTTTTCCTAGTGCAATTATGAGAAGCTTTTTATACCAAGATATAGTTCCACCCCACCTCAGGATAGCTCTCCTTTTCCTACAAGACCTACAAAGCCAAAGAGAAGATGGACAAATGAGTAAGCGTGCGTGTATGTGTGTGTTTTATGACGTTTCTTCCATTTCCTCAGGTATTAATGTCATTTAATCCTGTTCATTCATCTCTCAACCCCTTCTCCTTTAGAAAAGTTTCATTAAAGTCTTTTGCTCATGATGGTTGAGCAACTATCTATTGAATGTCCTTCCGTGGGGAAAAGCATGGGGTCACATTAATTGACAGAAGGGTCTTTTCGGGAGAGGAAAGCCTTCCCTCCAGCCCTGTGTTAGGGAGGGCAGCCATTCAGGCTATGTCTAGATTACCAGCTTGGAAGTGCCTTCTCGGCATCCTGGGTCCTGATGAGCATTGCAGCTGCATCTGACTGCCCTCTGGGACAGGTGGGACCAGGGCCACAGCAGAAAGCCTCGCCTGTAGCACAGAAATTACCCAGCACATGGAGGAGGCTGGAGCCACAGTGATCTTCAAATGGTTGGTGGACCTGTACTCTGCCAGTACAGAGACTATGGGCCGTTACAAGTCCCATCCCACCGGGTAAGATCGGACGCAGATTTTAGCTTCTAGATTTCAATTTCCTTCTCTATAAAAAGTAACATTTACCTTGCCTCTCAGGATTTCCATAGACTTTTAATTATTTGACTTTAGAAATTTTTTTTGTATTGATAACCTTAGACAGAAAGGTTATATGAATGCAAAATACTGCGTTGTTACAAAATATCTCATCTTGAAGAAGCTTTTTCAAGGCTGACAGTTGTAAAATTTCAATACGGTTAAAAAATGACTTTTTTATTTAGACTAATGCATTGCCATAACTCATAAACAATCGCGAGGAGTGGTTTTCTCCATGGCTGCATGACAAGGTATGACACACCACCTCTTTACTCTGTGTCTACGTGTGTGTGTCTATTTTTCTTAACAGGTAGGCTTTGAAGCACACTGAGTGTTGGCTGTTTTTGTGCCCAGACATCTGGAAGCTCATGCACCTCGAGCTTCGCAGCTGACTGCATCAGCGAGCAGGCGGGGTGGCAGGATGGCATCGAACCGCCACGCGTTTTCGTGAGCAAAACCAGAAAGGACTGAGTCAGGCTGATTTTAAGAAACACTGGTTTTGACATCGGCATTTTTAAGCCTTATGGTTCACAGATACATGTTGCAGCTGAAGCCCTGTGGGCAAATTTCTGTTCCTTTCTGCTCTGCATAACAAGCATCTCGGGCTCGGTTCTCTGAGCTCGGTTCTCTGGCTGTTTTACAGGTCTCTGAAAATCATCCAGCTTCACAGACCTGCTTCCTACCTGTGTTCATATTGGAAAAGATGCTGAAAGAGCTGGGGGATGAATTATCTATTTATTTATTCATTACAAATGTTTCTTTAACCTGGCAAAACGTGGTGAGCTGGAAAAGCCTTTTTTGTCACTCATGTTACCTTTTATCCTCTGCAGGAGTCGCAGAGGATTTAAAGGTCATTTGAAAAGCAGCCTTTTGCTCTTTGACAGCCCTTTCAATATTAGCCTCCAGTTCTGTTTTACAAAGTCATCATTATTAACTGCGTTTGTGGCTACTGCTATTTTCCTGGGATTGCAGAGAAACTTGAGATACTAATTGCAACGAGCTAATTTGGCAATACTGTGCAAACTTCCTTAAGGCATTAGTTAAGAATATACTTTCCTTTACACAAAGAGTATTTGAAAGACGGAACAGACTGCAAATGCAGCAGAAGGTACGCTTTTGTACTCCTATACTTAAGAGTAGATGGTATAATTAGCTTACAATGGCAGCGAAATGTATTTCTCAGAACGAGAAGAGAACATACAGAATTAAACAGTAGCTTTAGCTTAATGATAATCAGTGATAATGATGATAATAATAATAGTGCTTAGAACTTTAATGTAGAGATTTGCATCTTTAAAGTGCTATGCAAAACATTGACTTAATTACTGTCACCTCTTCAGGGAAGGTAGGTATTATTGCCCCGACTTAATAGATAGGGAAATAGAGATATAAGGAAATGAGATGACTTGCCAAAGGGCTCTGCAAGAGCTTGTACAGGGATTCAAACTTTCCAGGTCCCTTTACCGTATGCTCCCTTATACCAGGCTAATTATGCACATTTTAGGGCTGCTCTGTGCCTTTGGAACTTGAGCTAAAGTCCTTTGAAATTAGAACTGTGTGTAAAATGTTTTGAAGGTTGTATTTTTTTAATCAGTAGGTGATTGGAAAAAATACTTTAATATGAGGTTGCCTCTCTGGGTCAACCTGAAACGTATAGTCGGAGGCAAAATTTTCAGTTTTGTGTTTAAATTATTTAATTTTTCATCCTTTTTAAACAGACCAACTTCTAAAACAAAGGTCAACATTTTGTACAGAGTAAGCTGGGAAACAAAAGAGATTTTTCTAAAATTACTTTTGTTATTAATTTGGGGGGCGGTGGTAGGTGGCCTGAATTTATTCACCAAATTGCAAATTTATTAATGCTTTCTCTACCATGCAAACTGTATGGGGTTTTTTTGTGTTTGTATCTGGCAGGTATATTTTGCCTGGTTCTTATTAAAATCACTGTGAATCTTTCTGCCTCAATTATTTTTTCCTCACGGAAAGACCGGGGATCAGCCCTGTGATTTGATTACTCGCAGAGTGTATGGTGAGTAAAATGGTGCGATGTTAACATAAACAGTTTTCTGACCACAGCCACAGTTGAAGGCGATGATGAGATATTGTAAGATGGATTGTATTCTGTAAGGATGAAGTGAAAGCATCAGGTTTTAGGTGTAATTATTTCCCCGTGTGAAAGACATTAAAACTAGACTACAGGAATGAGTATTGCTTTGACTGCGTACGTTATGTTTTTAGCATAGATCTTATGGGCATCGCAGTTCTGGTTAATTAAGTCTGAGCCATAGTTCACTTCTTAGATAAGAAATGTAGTTCCATATCCGTAGAGCATAAGGCAATAATAGTTGTCAGTGTCTGCATTTGTAGGATTTAAAAGGAGCTTTTGATAATTGTTTTCTCTGCTTCCTACCTTCTGCCACCTTCGCTTGCCAGCGGATCAGTGTGCACAAACTTACAGGCATTTAAAACCTGGATGTGCTGAGTGCCTTTTTGTGAACTGGGACCATTTCTGGGCACAGCTGGTGTCACATTTATGTGTTTTGGTACCTACGGGGTGCGTGGGCATTTGCTAATATTCCGGAGGGACATGACATCCGTAGGTAACAACTTCATGTAGCGTTATTGATTTTTGCATTGTACCAGCAGTCATTTCTGTGCATGTGAATCCCTTGTGGAGCCTCTCATGATAGCCTGACCTAAAGCTTCAGAAGGTTTTTGTAGATGAACTTCAGGAATGCTTTCACTGTTTCTGGAACAAGATAGCTGAATTCATTCAGTTAATCAAAACATTAAACATTTTTATCCAACAGGCCTTAACTGGGGTTTTCATTAAAGGCTTTTGATTTTTTAAACTTTTTTGGTTTTTTTTCATATTGTCATGACTGAACATAGCAGCAGAAATGAGGAACGCTGAGAAAACAGTGGAGAAACTTTCTGAAAGACTAGCTTTGTATTTGCTTTCTACAGACATTTTACATTGAAACCCAAATGCTTTTCTAATGGTCAAAGTTTTCCAGTCAGGGTAAGCATGAAGAAACTATTTCTATAATGGGGAAATAGGCCATAAGACAAAGAATGGCCAGTCGCACAACTCAAGTTTTGAAAACCCGGGGATTTTTCCAATATATTGCTTTGAATAGATAATATGGGCTAAAACTATTCCCAGACATTATTTAGGAAATAATTTCAAGAAAGTCATACGGTCAAGAGAACCACAATCTAAAAATAAGCTAACAGAAATGTGTGTTCTTTCATATCATCAGTAAGAATTATTCACTGCTCTAATTACTAAAACTAAGTGGCTTTTGGGGAGGTGGAGTATGAATGAAATACTAAATCTGTATGAGAATACCACAGATGAGTTTTTGTCTCCACATAGTTTAACTGAGTCCGAGCTTTAAGTAGTACTAAATAAGAGGTGAGACCTACAGGAGTGGAATAAGAAATACGCACCTGAAAATGAGATTGTGCTGTAATATATGTTGATCACACAAGGTGGCAGAATGAGCTTAGGGCTATCCCAGAAATAAGGGAGTGAAGCATCATTGCTTTCAGACAACAGTGTATCTTTGCTTGCCCTATGAATATGCCAAGTTGCTTCTGCACATGTAGAGGGGTGGAAGAGAGTATTTTAATACAGCATTTTTTGATAATTATCCAAGTTCTTCAATTTCCTTTGGAGATTTAATGGAAACTGTTAAAAGCTTGTGGCTAACTTTGGAAACGAATAATCATACAATGCTGAATCTGCTCACATCTCCAGTTTCATTGAAAACACAGTTTACTTTCTATCGATACATTGATTCTCTAAGTGGGGCTGAACTCTCCAGATGAAGGACAGCTACAAGAACAGGCACGTAGGGAACATTTTGCTTTTCATTATCGATTTATGGCTAAATTCACTTCTATTGTAAGTGAATGAAACTCTATTGACTTTCCTGGTGTTGCATTTACTTATAGAAGGCCTGAGCATGGCAGGTAGAGATATATGTGGCTGAACTGAGGGCAACCTGAAGAGGAGAAATTGAAGTCCAGGGCAAAGGGAAGGGATTAGTCTGCAGCAATTTCCATGCTACTGCTTTGGCTCGTGAGTTGGGGAATAGTAGCAACACTTCTTTCTACACCTGTACAGCTACCAGATGTTCTCCTCGACCTCTGAGACTGCCCTTGTAATGGTGACTTCCAGGGGCAGGGCTGAGCTGTGTCACCAAAGGAGCCTTTGGGTGCAGGTTGCAAGCGAGCTCCTACACGTGCCTCCTCAATTTGCCCCTGTGGAGCTACGGGACAGCCAAACAGTGCACCAAAATGATGGACAATTTCAGCTATGGTGGGGGAGTCCTTCCAGTCTCATAAGCTCCTGAGGTGAACTGCACCAGTAGTGCATAAAAGCAGGCTGTGTGTTGAGCCCAGTTAATGGTTGCTTGAAGAGAGAGAGATATGTCACTATAAGATGCATTTTAAAAGTAGCTGATAATATATCCTGCATCTGAATTTACTCCTGCCTGTAACTGAACTAAGTAACTGACCAGGATAGTCTTATAAGTAAGGGCTTAAGGACTGGGATCTATTAATTACTCCTTATGCAATATATTTCTGGAAGCTCATTAGAAGCTATTAGAGCTTATTCACCCTTGCAACCTTTTCAGCAGATGTTCAGCTGTTTCTTTTTTCCTTCACTGCCTAAAGATATTTGGCTAAGCATTAAAACAAGACTGGAACAAGTCAGGAAAGTATTTATTTTCTAGAAAAATAAATTAGGAAGTAAAATAGATGGTAATTAATAAAAAAGTCATCTGTAATCTATCAATGAGAACGGGAAAACAAGAAGTAACTGAAAATTTGAAATTTAGATCTATAGCAAACACTGAAATTGCAACCTTTCTCTTTGTGCAGACAGGAAGTTACAAGATGACAAAGAAGAAAAAAAAAAAAGAATGAAAAGAAAAAGGCAAAGAGAAAACCAAAATCCTGACTTCTGGAAAATTTCTTTTGTATCAGCTGCATTTGCCTTTGGCCCTTCAGTCATTCAGGGGAGCTGCCGTCCGTGAGACTCACAAAAATTCCTGAGTGAACTATGGTCATATCTAAGAGGGTTTTTTAGCCCACGCCTGAGTGCTGGGCTTCAGGCCTGAGAGCTCCCTGGCCCCATGCTACTGTGTCCAGTTTACTTCATAGTCACGGCCTGCTGTTTTGGCTGTTAGCTGCTGCCTCTCAGCTGAGCCTCAGCACTCGTGCCACATCTCCACTGCTCCATTGCAAAGCAGGGAGGTTATTTTTAAATGCCAGTGGTTTTAACTTACCTGCTTGAATGTATGCTGCACGGGCTTGAGTCACTCACACATACTTCTCAGCCTTAGATAAGGCAACTGAGTGGAGATAGTGTCTCAAAATGTCTCTGCTGTGACTGCCTGTGAGTCCTCCCTCTGCTTTTCAGTACAAAGTCAGGCACTAATAGCCTAAACCACTGCAGGGGATGCTTTGAGTTAAACTGCTAGCCTTGCACTGAAACCGGCAAAAATGCTTACTTATACCTGCTCCTTGCCACCTCTCAATCATTAATTACTGCCTTTTGGTCTGATTTTCCTCACAGCAGCCTGCTGTCCTTGGTGGGGTGTAGGTAAGAAAGCATAAGCTCCCAGGGAGTTCCAAGCTGGGGGCTGCGGGTTGAAGGGCAACGGTAAGGGATGGCTGGTGAGCTGGGCACATGTCTGGGTTCAGACAGACATTTTGGGTGCTATCTCTCATGATATCCTAAAACCCATGTAAATTGGTCCAGCCAGAGAGCTGCAGTGTGAGAGAGAGGACTGAAACAAGACTCTGAAGGCACTGAATATACATGAGTAGTAGGCAGCAACCTTCATATAACAAGTAATTATTTCATGTCCGAGGAGGCATTAGAGGCTGTCTGCACCCCGAGAGAGCAGCTTGGCAGTGAGACAGGCAC
>NW_009258727.1:747526-752883 GCF_000687185.1 Egretta garzetta
CTCCCTTTGTCGCTTTCCAAAATCATCTCACAAAGTGATGCCCACATATTGGTTAAATAAGTAACAACCCATTGGGTTTCAGTCAAAATCTAACAGTCTCAGTAGCCTCAGCCAGCACCCCTGGAAAGAAGAAAGCAAGCAGAGGCGTAGCAGTACTGAGAGAGCTGGCACTGACAGCAGTGCAGCAAGTCGAAATATTAATGGCAGTGACACAGAAGCTCACACAGCCACCGTGCTGTTAGACACAGGTGTCATTCACGCCCGCACGACACACACGGAAGCAGAGCACGCTGTCTCTGGGCACACACGCACCTACGCACCCACCGGCACGTATATATGCCCCCGACGCGATGCGTGGTTAAACACAGCAGGCGGGATGAGGATGTCCTGGGGGGGGTTCATGTGGTCACTGAAAATACCCTCGTCTGAGGGTGCTGCTGGGAATCTCGCAGGGCAAGTGCATACGGATGACTTCGGTGTCTGGAAAAACATGCTGTGGCACTGCTGCATTGTCCTGGAAGCTACAGACGGTCCCTGACAACGATGATACGAAGCAAAATACCTGTGAGAGTGAGGAAATAATTCTGCGTTGATCAATTTCAGTGTTGTTGGTATCGATGGGTTAGCCACCTGTACAAAACAAATGCAGGTAATCAGTTCATCTTGAAATAACTTGTACGACTGAATAAAGGAAGTTGTTGCCTAATCTATTTCATACTAATTGCTCCATGCTGCAGATTCAGGGCCTGATCCAATAAGAATTGACACCTAAGAGAGATACTCCATTCACTGCAAATAGTCTTTGGATCAAGGCTTCATTTTAAGGGGAGCAAACACAGCATGCTAAATTAGCGCTCATCTGAGTCGTCACTATCCATTTCTTGAGAAGCAGACAGGCTTGATATTTTCTGTGTAGCCAAATGAGTCTTAGCACTTACACGCTGGATTGCAAGCCAGTGAAGCCAGCCTGAGCACATCAAAGTTTCAGTAAGAGCCAGGGTCCTGCAGGCTGCTGGCTGCCACGGGGGGCTCTCACCACTGTGCTGCCGCACAGAGTCATTTACCACCCAACGAACACTTAGTGCTTATGAGGCATTTTTCAAAAATCACACTGGGGCCATACCTGGGGCTTTAGCTATTTAAATGTCTTAAAAAATCTGTCCCTTGAGAGGATTTAACTTGGCAGGATTTAGGCTGCTAAGGCTCGCATCATCAAAGGGACCAAAGTGTCAATCCATCTCTTCTGCCGCACAGAGTCATTTACCACCCAACGAACACTTAGTGCTTATGAGGCATTTTTCAAAAATCACACTGGGGCCATACCTGGGGCTTTAGCTATTTAAATGTCTTAAAAAATCTGTCCCTTGAGAGGATTTAACTTGGCAGGATTTAGGCTGCTAAGGCTCGCATCATCAAAGGGACCAAAGTGTCAATCCATCTCTTTTCACACCTAAGGACATAATAGTATCATGCCCCTTCCCATGAGGGTGTACTGTAGAGAAATTTCCAAGCTCTCAGCACCCAAACTAGCTAGCTCTGGAAGCAGATGGAGTATAATTATAGCAGTGTTGAGCTGCACCTGAACTAATTAGCTCTGCTGAGAAACAGGGATTGAATTTAATAATGCATGTTCTGCCATACCAAAAAGGCTAGGCTGCCTTTGAGACCCAGGCGAGTGTCTCTGCGTGGTGCTGTGCTGAACTCTGTGGATGTACTCTGAAAGTCAGCTCGGAGCTTTTTTTCACCGTAATCTACTGCACAACGTAGATATCACCTTGTCCCAGCATTCAGGTACCATTGGCATAATTACTCCTCAGCTGTCACTTACCTCCTGACTATTAGTTTAGCATGTTAAGTTCTGCATATGCTCAAGATTTTGCCATCCAAACTCACCTAAATATTGAGATCTACCTCAAGGACTGCTGTGGCCTAAAGCCTTGAAGCCTTCAAAATGGGACTGTCTTCTCTATGGGCCTGTCATTACCGGCATGGTCAAAACATGCTCAAAGTGAATGGTAGCTGTGAGAGAGAGGTGGAAGACCTAGGTTCAGATCCCTGCTCTGGAGCCATGATACCTATCAGATGTGGACTTGAACTCCCATCTTAGATACATTTTCTAATTGCTGGTCTCTCTGGCCTCAGTCCTCTGCATGTCAAATTATTTCTACAGAGAGGAGCAGCTCACGTGTTGGAGCAGCTCACATGTTGGTGACTCAGGTATTTTTCCCACCCTGCAGGAAGCTGAGGGTTGAGACGCTGACTTGGGGCACTGGTTTGAACTCAAGCTCTGGCTACAATTTGGGCAGAAGGAACGATTTCACCCTGTCCCCAACACACTCAGAGGGTGACTTAATGCCAAAGCTCTCACTTCTCCTGTCCTACCACTATTACTCTTTAAAAATGGAAGCCCAATGTTTTGTATCATGCAAGTGGCTGAGATTATTTAGGAGCTTAATGGGTCTGAACAGAGACTATGTTTCTCTGGACACGTATAAGTACTGTCCCTTTTTGCTGAAATTTATTTCTTGCTAGTTTGGTCCATGCCCTGCTCTGCAGCTTTCTGTTGACCCTGCACTTATGTGCCTATTCATGGAAAATCTGTGCAAATATTGTACGAGTTAGGATCAGGACTATGAGTGAGGTGTGGCATTGCTTAATTCTGTACATCCTAATTACTACCTAGGAAGTGCAAATGGAAATTGGACTCCTGAATTACTTAAAGTCTTTTGAAAATTTAAGCCATGGTTCATAACATTTGTTAATTTTTTAATGTACTTCGTTTAGACAAATTTAATGACCCTGAGTGTTGCAGACAACAAATTACAACTACTGGATCAAACATGCATACAAATCCAAAGGTAGGTCTTAATTGGTTCTTCGATTTTAGAAAACACAGGCTTCGATGTTTTGAGCCAAAGGAGATTTTTGGTAGCTAGTACTGATGAATCTTACTGCGTCTGCTGTTGCAGAGGCAAGTAGTTCTCTTGTCAGAAAGTCAAAATACCTTTGTTTTGTTGCAGAATCATTCTTTTTCCTGCCATTCTGCTGATAGGGGAGTCTGAAATAACATCCCTTAACTAGAAAAAGATCTGATTTGCAAGATTTGTAATAGCTGTGTTGAATTCAATTGCCTGTGCAGGAAACATGGGAGTCTGTATTTCCCCTCCTCTTCCTCTATTTGCTCCACAAAATATTTGGCTCAGATAACCTGTTTCTGAAAATACGGGTAGTAAGTGGATGAGAAGTGGTCTTAGAAGCAATACTGTGTTTGTAATAAGGGGAAAGGGAGAGATGTGAAGAGAGGAAGGAAAATCCCAAGTCTGACATCTTCTCCCGCACTTCTGCTGTGGTGCAGAGACAGGCTGCCTCCTGTACAGGGGAAGGAGTAGAAGTGCAACCTATCCCTAAATAATTAAATGATTACTTAACCTGCAGGTTTAAAACTTACAGTATATTATAAAACAATTATGTTTCCTTTGCATGAAAAAGCTGAATTCCCATTCAGCTTCTTTTGTCATCTGCATGCATGAGTTCGGAGCAATTAGTATGAATATATTGCAGGTGCAGTATCACAGGAAATTGCAAGAAGCTGTGCCATATTTTTGTACCATAGAGGAGTGCCAGAGCTATAACTTTTGGAAGAGTTGAAAACTGGTGAGATGTGAGCATATGAAGTGTGATTTTATAATCATAAAAAGCACCAATAGCCGTCTATATTATAGGCATGAAATGAATGCCGTATTTTCTCAGATTGTACCGCTACTCATTTAATTTAACTGGAGACTGCAAACTATTTAATTTTAGATTGTGGATTACCTTTCTTATGTTCCCAATTTATCTTTCTAACTGTAAATAGAGTTTTTTGAATGGTAACAGCAGTGGTATTGTGTTAGCTTTGATGTTATCTCAAGACAACATCCTATTCCAGTGAAACGCATCTTTGCATGTTCTTTAAGATAAACTACTTGGGGAATTCATCAGCCCTGAATTTTGTTTGGTATCATTTTATCATATCTAATTGTTCATGTAAAACTCATCCTTGTACCTGAGTCTGAGATGCAGTTTCATTTTTAAGTGAAGTTCCTCATAAATTCAGGTGAGTGTGGTAAGATAAACGCTTCCTAAACCCAATCTCTAAGTGGCATAAATGGTGATTTTTTTTCAGTCGAGTGATAGCAATCAACATCTGCTGAGGATTTGACCCTTACAGTTACCTGACCTGATAATCATTTCTGATGATGCTCCATTTATATGAGTAGAACAGAGGGACATCAAAGACCACGGTGATTATTCATATATGGTTTAATGCCCTTTTATTCCACCACAGAGGCTTAAAGGAGCCACCGTGGTAATAAGATTCATGCCCACCATTTTACTTACGTGAAATCACTGACTTGATGAATGATACTGATATGGAACGTTTCCTTCTTTGCAAGTATGAAGGGAAAAATTAATCATGGGGACTTCAGTGCAAACCCCAGTGACTTCAGCCAAAACTGCGCATGGAAAAAATTCCGATAAGAACTATCGCACACGGGCATGTCCCCATACTTTGACTTTTGAGATGTGGTAAAGGAGGAGGAAATGCAAGTACCAGATTTAAAAAAAAGGGCCTATGGCACAAAAAGGAGTTTTCAGGTTGTCAGCGTGGTGAGCCATCGGCAGAGTATTTCTGTAAATACGACAACATCAGTGACTACCCCTTACTTTTAGCTGCAGTAACACACACACATTTCCGTGGAGTGGGAGCTGGTAAGAGGGCTTACTCTGACATGGAAATAGCAGGAAGAGGATATCACAGGAAACAAACCCCCGGAGCAGGCAAGACTTGTGACATAATAAAGATTATTTCTTCTGTAGATAGCAACCCTAAAACCATGGTTGCTTGGTGGGGCGTTATATGAGAAAAAGATACGTATCAAAACTCAACGTCGTACTGTGTGATGTATGGAGAACAGGACACTCTCAGCTCCCATCTAAAGCTTTAATACTAACAGAAAAACTATTTTTTTTTGTATAATCTTAGCCTGAGAAAACCCTTTTTTCTGCATTGGTTATGAAGTACGAAAATTTGTGGGCTGCATGGCACTACCTGTCTCCTCTGTCTCTGGGTGCTCTGTGTGGTTTTGTAGCTAATGTGGTAACACCTGTCCTATATTTCAAGAGTAGCAGGAGGCCTTTTGAGCAAACTATCATTTAGAAAAGAGCTACAGATTGCATAGTCCCCCGTGGCTCTGGGAAAATTTAATGGAGTTGGAGACTAATCCCCCCACCATTGCTCCATGGAGCATGGGGAGCAAATTCCCTTACCTCCAAGGAAGAAGTCAAATGTTCTCAGAGGGGAACCTCAGCCAATT
>NW_009258727.1:753184-799229 GCF_000687185.1 Egretta garzetta
CCTCTCGGGTAGAATTTTCTATGGGAATGACTGAGGATTGACCCTATGGAAATTAGAATTTGAGAAGACCCATTATAAAATTGATTTTATTTCCTTGTCACTGCGAAGTTGTTCCCTATAGCATGTTCTGTAATGATTTATCCAGGAGTTTCAAACGTTGTAAGTACCAGTGGTTCTGTATTTCCCCGGCCTGTCTTACTGATGGATGGCGCAGAGATGGGGATCGTGAGATACAGCAGAGATGAAGAGAGAGATAGCCAAATCAGATAAAGATGAAATTTCTTTTTTACTGTAGGAGTAAACTGCTTGGGAGGACCATGAGTGAGGCGAGCAGCATTTGCAGTGTATATTCTGGATGATATAGTAGTTTAGATCTAGGCTACATTTAGAGACAATGAAATTTGCCTCAGACACAAACCCAATGACTTTTAAAGTTATCTCCCTTTAAATCTATTGAAACTCTTTTCCCACTCTTTTCTTGTACTATGCTTGCATAATATCTGGGAGAAGGGCTTCTTATTCCTCCTCTCTCCCCCTTATTAATGCCTCCCTCCATGCAGCCCCCTGCCCACGCACACTTCTGGGGAAGCAGATGTGATGAGAAGTGCTGCAGCAACACAAGATATGATGTTCTTGAAGAATCTCTGATCTGCTGAGCAACGTTGTGTGAGATTTACATCTCCAAAGGATTTACTATAAATAAATAAAACCTTTCAACACCTTATAGCTTCTGGGAAACAAAATCCAAAACAGTCTGAGTTTCGCTTATCACTTCTTATTGCCAGCATTACCGGCAAGTTTGCTGTCTGTTTGGTCCCGTTGTGCTGTCCACCTGCGCCTTGTGTTCTGTCTCAAGCAGCCACAGCAATATCCTGTCTCTTCTGCTCCTTGTCCATCCAATATAGCAGTGCATGGGTAATGTAATGCTTGAGGATAATAACCTGGTATCTTTTTTGCCTTCTACATATGAGATTCGGTATTTGTAACTCTTTTTTCTATTCGGTATTGACTCTGGAAATTCTTACGCAGACAGTAAATGAGGTTGTGAATTCAATCTCCAGGTTTCTCTTTTCATGGGGCACCTCTTTTCCTTCATTGTTTTTCCTTTGTTTGTTCAAATTAAATATTTATTGCATTTTAAAGAAGAATGAACTTTCAGTACAAGATAATAAAGGATTTATCTGATGATAAAACATGTAAATCTTTCCAGAAACTTCAGGAGGATTTTAATATTAATGCAGATCAAATATGGAAATATATGCAATTTGTGAATAGTTTTATGGAAACAGGAAGAGCTGTGGAGTCAGTGTAGGAGTAATCCTTATTAGGATGAGTTTCTGATATTGATAAGACAAAAATACAGTATCTCAATTTTTTCTCTCGCTTACATTACTTCATTCTTTTGTGAAAGGACACGAAAGAATGACAAGTATTTTTTTAAAAATAAACTGCTGAATAAATCATTAGAGAAGAAACTAAAGGGAAAAAGTTTGTAGTGACAAGGAAAGAAAATCAGTTGTGTAAGACAACTGTGTAAGACCCCAGTTTCTAATTTCCAGAGGGTCAATCATGAATCCCCCCTGTAGAAAAAATAGATTCATTATAGATAATTAATATTTTACTATTTTTAATATTTTAATAAGCATGGATATCCCTCCTCCTGTGGTGCCCTCAGGGTAATGCTTCCTTTCTCTTAGTGTGAATTTCAGTTCAACAAGGGTCTAGTACCCTGTGTTCCTAACTTAATGAAACATACTAACCAAAATTGATGCTTTAAGTACTTAATTTTTTTAAATCTCCCATTTACTCTTTCCAAAATGTCACTGAAATCACGCAATGCACTTACTCAACAGCAAAACAAGGAGGATTGGAGAAAAATGAGAGGAGAAAATCGAGAGGTAAGATACAGGTGAATTTTTAGCGTGGTAAAGTTCTCAGGTATCCTTTCCAATTTTAAAATTTTTTTTTCAAGAATAGATCATGACATAGGTAGTGAAATTTCATAGTTCAGGTTATAATCATTAAGGAGGAACATGGAATAGAAGGATACTGGGGTCCCTGCTTCATGCCTAAATGGAATATTCCACTCTGGTGTTATCTGATCACCACTCTTATCACAGCAACATCCCAGCTTGACTTGGCTACCTTTTGCACATGCTCATAGCTTACACCAATCAACTGAACAAAGCCAGATGTGATTGGAGAGATTTGTGGTTGAAAAATTCACAACAAGATCAAAGACTTGATAAAATAAGACAGGATTTTTAGAAGGTCCTCAAGGACCTAAGCCCTTTGGTGCATGAAGTCCAGGGTTCCCATGCCCAGAAATACGCTGAATAAAGAGTATTACAAAGGAAGGGTCACTGTACACAGCCGCTACTTTTCAGAGCTACGTCTCTTCTTTGCAGGAAATCCTCAAAGACCCACAGTTGTCTTTGGGAGTGTGGGATAGGCGGGGCACAACCCAGAGATCCGGAGGCCACCTTATTCTTACACTTTCTTGTAAGACTATCTCTTCTCAGTCTTAACATTACCATTTTGAAAGAGATTTCAAATTCACCCAGTATGATGATTTTGCAAGTCTGCATATGAAACTCATTTGTGCTGTGCCCTAAAATAATTTCTGAAAACGGTCTGCTCCCATTTATCATTCAACATGCAGGTTTCTTTTACTTACTGTGTTCTAGGACATGCTTTCAGCTAACTAGTGAAAAACCTCTGCAGGATGTTTTGCTCGTTAGAGAGGCATTTTGATGTTAAAGAAATATTTTCCTTTTTATTTTAAAATGTCTCATTGGATAAATAGTATACAGATTTTCCTGAGCTGTGCTTTGAGGGCAGCTGCTTGGAAAATGAAGAACAGAGCCTTCAGATCTCTGAAATTAATGGGAAAGTTCAGTGAAATTCGGATTAGACTCTGATGATAAAGCAATCTGAAACAGAAACATCATTAAAAGATACTGGTAATGGAATTATGACTTTATTTGTCTGAAAAACAGCTTGCGAGGTAATAAGTAATGAATTATTGTTACGAAGTACATCTGTCTCTAAAGGGAAAAATGTCTCGTCGAATGCATTGTACATCTGTACTGACGAAATTATTAAAATAAATACCTTTGAGATAAGAGGATGTAGTACAAAGAGGACCAAGCGAACAGAGGGCTAGGGGGCTTTTATGCTAATTAAATGATGGACACAGAGTGAAGAGATGGATTGTTAATATATGCTAAACACAGAAAATCTAGGAGGCCATCTGATGCGTGCTGTTGGAGAGAAAACATGTCTGTTTAATTAAGGGCTGTAATATTGCATGTATGCTTGCAGGCAGAGATAAGGTAGCTAATCTAGCTTTTCCTGAGGTGCACTCTGTCTTTTTAGTGCTTAAATTTCAACCTTAAGGTTCCCCTAATGTTGCTGTTTGTATGGGATTGTTTCTCAGTTTCTGGCACGTAAACGATTCCCTGAGAGATAGATGCACCTCCAAATAATGACTGCTTGTCGGGAAGAGAGTTTTTCGTACCTGGCTTTAATGCAGACCTTTATTTTGCAGACAGGTTTCTCAGAGGCTCATGCTGTCTTATTTTTAATGGACAAAAAAAAATAGGGGTGAGTGGGAAACGCTGTCATGCAGACGTTCCAGACGAGACTGGGACGACATCTCATTTGAATAACCACCCTACGGATCCGTCAAGCTGAGCTGAGACATGCCTCAGCAACCTCGGCTCGAAATCAAGCCCTTGGATGGAGGGCGGGATGCGGGAGCGCCCGCAGCCTGCGCCTGCCTTGGCTCCCTTCGCTGCAGAGCCTCTGCTCAGGAGAGCACTGGCATGGGCAGAACCATGGTCTCACAGAGGAGCTTAATTGTGCCTTTGCTGTATTACACAGAAACATATGGCTCGAAGCCTACAGGAAAATGTCAGAAGAGGAATTTTGCAGCAATAACATAAACCTTATTTTGCATGAAGTAAAATCAATATTTGTTGTCTGAGAACCTTCCCAGGGTTTGAAAGCCATGCGTTGTTCAATTTCACTGAGTTTGGGGTATTTGCCTCCCCACTATACAGCTGTTTTTATGGGGAGGCTGCATTTTCCAAGGTTGTGTTTGTGGAATGCAGTGTATGAAATTTGATCCTAAACACTGCCCATATAAGACACTGGGGTGGTGGCTATCTGCCCAATAGAAATTCAAGTGCCTTAAATTCAAAGCAAACCTGGCATGATGTGTACCTCCCTTACAAAGCTCTCACAATTATTTTTTTTTTCAGTTGAGTAGGTCTCAGTTGGACCAAAACAGCCTCCCACAAGCTTTGCAGTGGTAAACCCGTACTAGTAGTGACTACCGTTCTGCGAGATGTGAATTCTGAAATTGGTGCAAATAACACCAGGATTTATTTCTCACTTTTATTTTAAATGTCCAGAACTCAAAAAGCACCATTTTGTTGGTTCCTGGTGCGAAGCCACTTGCAGCTAGCGAGTGAACCTCCAGGTGGGTCCCATCCCATGGAGGGGCTCATGGAGCTGCGCTCAGTGATGGACAGTGACCACCAATGCAGCAGAACCCATCTGACTCTCTTTGTGCTTGAGCTATAGATATTTTCCCAAACAGATTAACACTGATTAGCAACGAATTATCAAGCGTAAAATGAGTTTCTTGGCTTCTAGCCACTGGACACATATAAAGAATGGATATCTGCAGGAGGAGCAAAACGAGTATCCACGGATGGGTAAAACACTTGGACATATTTGTTGTTGCAGACTATTACTGGCTCAGACTAAAAGTGGTCATTGCCAGGTAAATAAAACACCTCTGTCTGTGCACTAAGCCTATTATTCTGTAGAAACAGAATTATTTCCTTTCTGCTTATCTGTGATTTTTGAATATATCCAGCAACCCAGTATTTGAGCATTTTTGGCATTCAGAAGCTCTTTAGATTGCTTAAAATACTGATGTTGATTGCTGAAAACATGGAGTGAGGAAGAAATCAGGTCCCATCTTGAATAGGCTTGCAGACACTGGGTTGCTGCAAGAGAAGGTAAAAGATATGTTAAGTGCTTAATAGCTTTGTATAGGACAAGTAAGCACTTGGAGTACTTTCCCTAAAGAGAAACGTTAATGGAAAGGGAGGTGCTTCAG
This sequence comes from Egretta garzetta, assembly GCF_000687185.1. Classification (NCBI taxonomy): domain Eukaryota; kingdom Metazoa; phylum Chordata; class Aves; order Pelecaniformes; family Ardeidae; genus Egretta; species Egretta garzetta. Next base: position 758,319 of record NW_009258727.1, read on the forward strand.
ACAGGGGTGAAAAAGAGGGGAACTGGTCCACCTGATTATGGAGAAGGGAGTGATCAGTAAAATGTTTGGTCTCTTGGTCTGTGGCCTCTGCTCTGTAAAATAGGGGGACTCTTGCTTTATCTCACTGATGACAGGACGAGGCTGCGAGGCTTTTCTTCGCTGCGGGAACATGCAGTCTGCTCAACCCTTCTGTCAGTTTGTTTTAGTTATTATAAGCAGTCTGATGGTAGGAGCAATATCCCCACAGTTAGCAGGTGTATTATCACTTTAATTATCTTTAACTGCTAGGCATGCTGTGATAGTAGCCATTGAGAGATTTAAATATACAGCAGATCTGGTAAAATCCATTTGTCTCGAGTTGACTGAAATGTTTGTTCTTTGCACGTAAGAACTGAAGTTTGTTACCAGCACTCATCATCTTGTCTATAGATGCAAATTAATTTGCCAGCAGTCTTACGATTGACATCCAAAAAAACCCCAGTTATATAAAAATATAGATGATGTCCTACATTCGTTTACCAAAAGGAGACTTGGACATTTTTAAAAGAAAAAATGCAAACAAATATTTTTAACTTTTTATGAAGCCAGATACAAAAATGAATAAGAAACCAATTACGTTTCCTTACATGATGAACAGAAAGGTGGATATTTATATCCTACTTCTCTATCTGTGGGTCTACAAAGAGAATGCTTGCATGCTGATGGGGCAAAGGAGGGGAAAAAGGTTATTGAATGTTTGACTTTTTGCTAAAGAATGTTGCTTTTCCTGTTGTCTGTTGAAAGCAGGCATTATTACAGAAATCTCAGTGAATGATTCAAATTTCTATGAAACAAGATTTCAAAATAAAATTTTCTAATAGACTGATGTATATCCTTTATATGATATATTCCTTTATGGCCTCCAATTATTTAACAATTTATTATCTTCCATTTTTTCCATTCTGTATTTTCTTTCTTTCCCTTATGGATCCTTATTGTCTCACACACATGTACTCATCTCTGTTTCTTCTGTTTATGCATTCATTTTCCATGGCTGCCTCCTTTTCCACTTCCCAAATCTTTTCCTCTCTTCTTGATTTTGTTTTTTCGGTTTGAAGCTACTCAGAAACGTGTGTTACTAGTATTAACTCGCATCTTAAAAAGCCAAGCTCCCCGTATCTAGTTCTTAAAAGCAATGGGCTAATGAGAAAAAGATGCATGACTTCAGCTTTTTATTTATTTCTAGGCTTAATGTGAATCCTAAGCCATGTGATGCAGCTGGGTATGCTGGCTTTACAGGAAGATTCATGGATAGTTACCGTAGTGGTATGATGTTTCCAGACAAACACATATATTGCAGGTGTGTAGCACTGTTTTCACAGTGCTTTCCTGAAGGGTTATGAAGAGCATCCATGTTGTGGCGATGCACCAGCGTTCAGGCATCGCTGAGGTATTCAGACATCAATAGTTAGCCCTTGCTTGCCTTTAAATGAATCCATTCCAAGCAATTTGTCATCTCTCTGTTTCCAGCAATATTAAATACACAGCCTTGCACCGATCTCTTGGCGTAGGAGAGTGTCTGTACTTGGAGCAGTGTGTTCATTGAAGATATTTTTTTTCACCCTTCAGCCTTGTGTGGATCTTTAACGATCTGCCTCTTTCTCTAATCTTCTGAGAGAGTCAGTAGGCACAAACTGTACTGAGAAAATTATACCATACCATACTCTGAAACTGTGAGTTTGATTCCAGCCTGTCTGGTGGGACTACTGCTAAAAGTCAGCATCTAAAGCAGCAGCTCATTTGAATTCTGGGTGTACATGGGAGTTAATACGAATGTGCTCAGAGACTGAAGGCTGATGTACCAAAGACACCGTTCAGGAGTGTTCCTAATAGTGCGACCATTTCTTCCCTTCACTTCTGTCAAATTTATCAATGTCTGATGTCATTCTTTCTCAAAGAGAGAGCCTATTAATATGTATAACGTAAAAAAAAAAGTTCATCCCTATGCATTAACATTTACTCATGGCAATCATGTCTGAGCTTATGAGATTTGTATACTCCCCCCCTTTTCTTTCTTTCTGTTCCACCCCCTACAGAAAGGGACACCACATGTACCAATTTTTATGAAGCTGTGTGTATGTGTAAGTGTGTATACCCCTGTACATGTATTTATATGTGTGTATATATACATCTCTCTATATATTTCAGTACTAATGACTGAATAATTTTACGCACTTTTTGTATCTTACTGCTAGAGCATTTCTCAGGAAAACTAATGACTGCTTACCTGGAGCTAGACCGAGCTATTAGGCAGGCACATAACTGCATTGCCCCAGGAAGCATACAAGGAAGGAATTGGACCCGAGCGCGGCGCAGTTTGTCTTGCCTCTCCCCCCTCGTTTGTGAAACGAAGAGGTAATTTACACTCCTCCTTCTTCATGAGCCTTTTTTCTGGTGCAGGTTAATTTTCCTATGCAGTCAGCCAGCATGTAAGAGGAGGAGCAGAATGGCTCTCACCTCGTGCCACCTCCCTTGTCCTTGTCCCTGCAGTCCGTCTCTCTCCGAGCCTGGACCGTCCTGTCCCGCTGGATGTCCCCTGGGGGACTCCAGTGCTCCAGGCTGTGCCGCAGAAGGGACAAGCTGATAAATATTCTCTGTGCATGGAGACAGCCATAAGGTCAAATGCTGCATGTCACTTTTGTGAAACGTTCACCCATCTGTGTTTGTTTAAATGCTCCCTAAGAGTGCCAGCTCTCAGTCCCTGACCCCCGTTGCTCTGTGCGGGGTGCGTGTGTGGGGGGCTGCGCACCCCCTGCGCTCTGCCACTTGGCCACCCCTCCGTGGGTTTGGGGGACAGTGGTTGGTGAATGGCGTGCGTGCAGGTCCTGGCAGCCGTGGGATGTGTGTGCCAGTGCTTTCCCCACCTGCAGTAGGAGGATGTTATGCCGCAAGCTGGGGTTTGCACTGCCTTTGGTGGAAACCACCACTTGTTTTAGCTGGTGAATGAGGCACGTAGGCGAGGAGGCCCTGTGTAGGGTGAGATTTTGCTGGAAATGAAGGAAGAGCCTCGAGGCACCTTCTCAGGAAGGGGCTGTGACTCCAGTTCACATCCTTGGTTTAATGCAGCCTGCAGCCGCCCCACTTCAGTGGGTCTGACCAGTTTCTGAGGGGCTGGAGCAGGTGAAGTGAGAAGCTGGTAAAAAGATAGAGATTAGATTATATCTTCATGCCATATAAATCTCCTCCTCTTGCAGAGGTATTTATAATACAATTAAATCCCTCTCCATCCCCTTACAGCTCCACACTGAGACCTGGAACTTGCAAATAAATGATGCGGCTTTGATGTTTTCATGAAATAAATGCAAATTTTTTTATTCTTTTAAGCTGAGTCAACAAAAGAGCAGCTAACCGCTCTGTTAGCCAAAAGGCCCCCAGCATTACTTTGGTCACTTTTCCTTCTTCCATGGCTTAAATTAGAGTTTAAACATCATCTTCGTTTGTTCTCTCACTGATCCACCGGAAATTAGAGGACAGAAGAGAGAAAGGAAGCAGGACCCATGGCTTTTAAAATTAAGACTTTGGTATCTGTTGACTTGTGTTCAACCCACTTCTGGGTACACCCTCAACACTTGCATTTGCAGTTGCTCATAGTGAAATGTGCAGCAGCCCTGCCTGGCAGGAGGCTGGTCAGAGTGGACTGCTGTGTCCCCAGACATCACCCTATTGGCCTCAGGACAGCCCCACTTGTCCGAGGTCTTCATGTTGGTGACCCCTCAACTCTCTTACCATGTCTTGTTGGCTTTCTGGGGCTCAGGTGGGATGCTTCAATCCGTCAGTCAACTGTCATCAATAACTGCATTTACTGTGGTTAAAATAAGATTTTTTTTCTTCAAAGAAGCACTGAATATGTGTTTCTGTTCAGATGACTACCACCACCACAACTTCTACTGTGCTCCACATCTGTACGGTAGCACAGCTGCTGAAACCCCTGCAAGCTGTGTGATTTATAAGCCCTGTGTGCCATTTGCCTGTCCCATTCAGCGGGAATCTATAACCTAACCCTCTCCCTAATGGCATTAAAAGGTGTAATTAATCAATAAAAGTGATCAGTTAATATTCTCCACACATAAGTGCCAAACATTGGAATAATATGTTCTCTTGTAGCTGGAATCCCATCATTTTGTGGTTTAGCTAAAAAGGAAATCAGTAGGACAACCACAGCTTACACCATGGGATTGCTCTGCAGATCTGGGACAGTTGTTATATCTGCTGAAAAGAAATATTTTCTCTGCTGAAAGAGTTGGTTTTTTTTAAATAAATAGAAAAGTTAGTAGGGAGTAAAGTTCTGCTTTCCGTGATTTGGGAAACTTTCTTCCCTTATTTCAAAGACTTAAGTGGCATGGGGGAATCCCCTAGCAGCCATAGGCCCTGGGAATTAAATTTTCTCCATCTGTTCCCTATTCCCTAAGCAACATAGCACAAATCCTACTACCATCTATTTCTCTAAGCAGCCTCCTGCGGAAAGAGGGAGACTTGATTAGTGCCTGTGCATATGGTAGCCTGTCCACTTTTGGAAAACCGGCCACTGAGAGAAACGGCAGCTTGATATTCATTCCCATCCTCGAGCTCTCTGCGTTGTATACATGAAAAGGTTACCTTTCCATTGCAGTAGGTAATACATGTGGGAAACAAGGATGGAGATATTCTTACCAGAAATCGAATCAATTCATTTGCTATATACTTCTCAAAACAGTCCTTCTCTTAATAAAGGGCTGACCTGGGTTCAGCAAGTTCGTGGCTCTTGTGTATCACCAGTGCTCTGCAGATGATCTCAAATAGTGTACCAGCAGGCACAGTCTTCTTAGCAATACCTTCTTTTCTCAAACCATTTCAATGCTGTTCATAAAGCAGTAGTATGTAGCTTCATGTTTCTTAATATCAATTCTGAGTTGCTGTTGACTGTTCTAACTGAAATTGCCTTGAATTTTTTTCTTCAGCTGTTTTTTTTGAATTGGGAATATTTTTATTTTCCAGAAAATGCCATTATAAAGTGAGCTTCTCTGATCTTTCAGCTTTCCGGTGAACAATTAAAACAGACTCTCCAGTTTTCTGTATGAGCCATGAACTTAAAGCAGATTTTCATCCCAGGCTGTTTTGTCTATGTCTAAGTGCTAATGCCTTATTTCATTTCACAAGCTACTGGTTTTTCTCTGGAGCAGAGGCCTTTCTGTTACACTGAGTTTCAACAGAGCTGGCTCTGCTTAGGCCTGAATATCGGTCATTTTGTATCTGACTGAGACCACTTGGTACAGCGGTGGGTTAATTTTACAATTTGGTGCTTGTTTAGAATAACCTTTGCAGGACATGGCTGCATCCTATGTTCCTTATTCACTAGACTGCTCTTTTTCATTCACCTTTGAAATGCCTATAATATGGTCCATGTGTGTAGACTATGTTTTACGGATCAAGTGAATTGGCGAATTAAGCTGCCTGGCTATGGAATTCAGTTCCTTGAAGTGCAGCACTGAGTCTTTCGTTCCAGTGCAGAAAGGGGAAATTTATAACAGACGTCAGTAGATTTGAGATATTGCAGGACAGTTACTTTTTATCAGTGGTGCCTTGATAATGAAGAGTTTCAGAAAGAGCACTGTTGCAGAACTTCACAATCACTGCCTGGACACAGGCTGGCCTAACATTTGGTTAATGGGTTTGTTGGGGTTTTTTTAGGGACTTGGCAGAACAATGAAAAGTGAACTTCATGAACTTCATGAACAACCATAAGAAGTTGAGAGTCTGAAGCTGTTGTGTTCAAAAGCTTTTAAAGGGCCCAGGCTGTGAATGTTTAAATTACTAAATATTGTTATTTATTCTAATTTTGATCAAGAATGGGATTTTCAAATTGGTTATAAAAAATTTATATCTGCAACTGTCCGTACATCAATATAAAAAAAGATTTACTTATAATATTTTGATTTTAAAAGTTCTATTCAAACACTGCAGCATTATAAACAATGAAAAATAGGTATGAGTGTTTTCAGCTAAATCCTGTGCTTAAAAATAACTAAACTGCCAGTGACTCTAACCAAACATCACCTTTGTCTATGAGCTGGTTAACAGAAGTATGACTGGGCAGCCTGCAGACAACTTTCTGTAGGAGGCATATTCAAATCAGAGAATATGGAAATTTTTCTGTCTCTTTTTTCCATCTGTTACTTCTCTTTGTGACAACCTAGCAACCTTTTCCTGAGTGAAAAGCAACATATGCATGATCATCATCATTAGTGGCGGAATTGTAGTGTCTTTGATCTCTTAAGAGTTGAAGGGGAGCTCATTGGGCTATACAATTGCAGCACTATACAAAAGCAGCACCTGTGGAAGTGTAGCTCTAGAAGGAGCACCCCAACTTGCTCCAAGCAAGTTAAGATAGGGACATTGGCAATGATAAAATGGCTCCGCCAACATCAGCTAACCTCTCCTTGTCTGACAGAGTAAAGTGAACATCACTGTTGTGATGAGAAAATCCATCCTGACCTGCAGTTCTGCAGGGGTGCGACTCAGGTGTCCAGTTTTATAGTGCCTGAGGGGCTTCACTGGACCTCACCCAGGTCGTTGGTCTCAGTTGCACGAGCCTTCAAGTCATTAGCAAACCACTTTTTTTTCCCCATAATACTAACGAGTTCCCTGGCTGTCTGGCCTCTTTTCCTCAAAATTTGCTGTGAGTTTGTAAAAGAAGAAGATGGCAATTTAAATATTACTTGGAGGGATTGTTCTAGTAATAGCTTGTAATATATTTTAATGATTCTTTTCATTTACTGAATAACATTTCAGGTAAAATCTTATTCCAGACACACACAGTTCCGCTATTAATGCTGCAGCCGTGTTACAGCAACTTCTCATAACAAGATATTATTTTATGAGGGTACCTTCATAAGAGAAGTTCATTTTTCATTTTCAGTTTGTTAAATTATAGCAGTCTCTGGATCTGATGGCTAGGAGGTGGGAGCCTTTTATTTTGCTACAGTTTTAGATAACTACATTATTTATGAAAGTAAGTGTTTCTCCTTATAACGTATCAGACAATAATCTGCATAATCCCCAGTTTCTTGCAGAAATCAAAACATGATTCATTTCCTTTTCACTGGTTTTGATGGTGTGAGAACATAAGAAAGATGCTTGCTCAAAATACAGCCTCTGAGGCCAGAGACAAACTCAACTTCTTCTCAAACGCTGCTGCTTTTCTCAGAGAGGCTAATCCACAGGGACCGATGCCAAAGGAAGGCACTCAAGGCCTAGGGCCTGGGATGCTGAATATGGCACTTTTTCAAGGTAGAATAGGAACACAGAAGGAGGATATTTTTATAAGTAAAAATACTTGCCTGATTCTCCTGTCACTGCTCAACGACATGCATTTATGTATACTATTTAAAGCTGCGTTAAATGCATAAATGTGTGTAGTCTGTGACACTCAGCTCAACAGATATTAAAAGATCCCAGCCTGTGGTAATCATTTAACTTGCTCTTTAAGACATTTGCAACTGCTTCACATTTTCTATGCCTTTTTGGTGTGTGAGATGAAAGGCGAATTGTGATGATGGCTCAGAGAGCTACCCTTTCCCTTCCTGCTATTTTTGAAGAAAGAAGGACCGGTTGTTTTTATTATTATTTTATACCAACACCAAGTTGAAAACATTTGTAGTTATTTAAGTGCTTAAGGAGGATCTGCTTCTTACCTCGGGGTAAGACAGTAAACTCTTCCATGTGTTGACTGCATCAGTTATTCCTACAAGCTTTTCACATGCCTGAGGGGTGTTTAGTCAGACAGACCCTCTCCATTCTAGAGAAATCCCTGGTGAAGGTCAGCCAAACCAGCAGCACTTACTCAAGAACAACGTGATGGGTGTGTATGTGTGAACGGGAGGTCAGTGACATGGTGCCAAGGAAAGAAAGTGAGGGTATCCCTTTCCTTTTCAGCTCCTGCATGAGAATAATAACGCTGATTTCAGAACAGAAGAGCTGGGATTTGTTTCCTCTGCCATTTGCACTCCAAGCAGCAGTAAGAATGTGATCCTTCCCAAAACCCGATTTGAGGTTTTCATTCTCCAGACCTTTTAAAGTACAATCTTTGCTAATTTGTAAGGAAACACTGGGCCAGATCATGCAGTGGGGGATGATGACTGGTGGTTTCACTCAAATGCTATGGCGCAGGATGAGAGTTTGCCATCCAGCAGGGCTCTACAGACTGAGGCCCCCTCAGGGCTGCATCTGTGTTTCACTCCTCTCCTGAGATTCATCTTCTCCCTGAACCAGGCACCAAATTCAGCTGGCAGGTGGGCATGAGCAGTCCCCTATTGCATCTGGTATGTACAGTCCTGAGGTGGGGGGCAAGCTGAAAAGGTGGATATATGAGTCTATTTTCATGGGGAGCCGGGAATCTGACATGGTGAAAAATTGTGCAAGTCACACTGAGCAAATGAGACCTGCCTTTCCCTATGGCCTCTGTGTCCTAGCAAAGCTCTCCCTAAGCACAAAGCTCAATATTCAAATGTCAGTCCTTCCCTAATTCACCTTAACAGGGTTATGTATGTGAATAGCCTCACTGGGATCAAAGGAGTTATTTACCTGCATGCAGTGTCATGCATACACATTTGCAGGATCAGGCCCTCTAGGCACACAGCAGGTTTCATTGCCCTGCGTGTTGCTAAGTCACAATCTGATGTGAATTAAGGAAATTGAAGAGAAGCATATGGTTACACGGCAAGAGGGTTGCAGAATGGTTTAAAGTGTTAAAGGTTTAAATCACACCAAGGCTATAAAAATCAACTTTGTTTATGGAGTGGTACAGAGACCTATTGTACTTAGTATCGATCAATCCATTGAACACCTGATTCAAAATGTTCAATTGAAAGCTGGGGGAAAGTGCTAAATTGAACAATCTAAGTAACTTGTGAACCTGACAGTCATAAATCAATGGCAATGTTACACATAGTTAACCCTAACCAGTTAGCAAGTTGTCACAATTATTAGTTGGGTTACCTGGTTAGGAGTGAGTTTACCCTTTCAGAAATTGTATTAATAAAATTAATGCAATTAATGCAATTACGTCTCTGTGCTGAAAGTTCCTCGGTGAGCAGAGTACCAGGCTCACTAAAGCCTTTCTCCCCTGCTTCTGTGCCAGCTTAACCTTGCTAGAATATCAGTGTGGAAAAAGGACATTTGAAATTAAGAACCAGGGTTACAAGAAGATACTCTGCCGGCTTCAGGGGGTTTAAAAAGTGTTGCTACAAAAGAGTTGGGATCCACTTTTCAGAGGTGCTGCATGGAGGGTTATTCACACCTGTGTGGGCTCTTCCAAACACTGAATCTTTCTGATGCCAGGCCTGTTTGTCCACGGGCTATTTGCAGACTTGGTAGGACCACATTTGCAGGCCCATCTTGTCTTACACACGCCTGGCCGCATTTGTCCTTCTTTACTTCCTAAGGACAGTAAAAATGCTGAGTTTTTCAGGAAGGCTCACAAGAACTTATTTCTGCTAAACTATTTTGCTTAGCGTTAATTGCATTACACACCTCTAGTACTTTGCTAAAGTAGTCCCCCATTAGCTTTTATTTTGTCCTTTCAGCTCAGGATGAAAGGGCTGTAATTGCCTGGGTAACACATATAACTTTAAAAAAAAAAAATATTGGTGTGATGTTGGCTTTTTTTTTGCTGTTCATTGTCCAGTGTTCTTAGACTAACCAAAAAGGAATATTCATGGTTTTGAAATTTCTTCAGCCAGCTTTTTTAAAGCTCTTGGTTGCAAATTATGCAAGCCTGATGATTTAATTTGTTATTTAACATTCTCCTGATTTGTTGCTGGAATGAACAACATTGCATTGTCTTTTATGACAGAACTGATTTTGTCTGATTTTTCTTCAAACAGATATCAGATTTATTTACAGAATATACAGATTTTTGCATATATTATTGACATGGCTACACTTCTGTGTAGGCAAGACCAAAAGTCTTTCTTGTTATCCTTAACTCTGATGAAAAAGCTTATTTCTTGCTTCCATCCTTATCAATTTTCTGTAGTTCTGTCTAATCATCATGACTTCTAATAAATGCCCCCCTTTTTTTTTTTTGCACAATTATTTTGATTTACATAGCTGTTTTCGTTTCTGTGCAAGTCAACATTTAGGCTAGCCCAGCTTTCATTCTTTTTTTTAAACCTCTGGTAAAATGTTTTTAAACACTTTCCAGTTATTACCCACATTTCCTGTCTAATTTCTTTCTCCCAACTGATTTAGCTCATAATTGTTTTCAGCTTTGCAAAATTGGCTCTTCCAGTCCATCAAGTATACATAGTACTGGTTTGGGCTTAATTCTGATTATATATAACAAACAGAAGCAAATCATGATAGCTTTTATCTAAGCTACTGCTGATTTCTTTAGTCTAGTTCTATGATATTTTATTTTCATCTACAAGGATAAAATAATGCAATACAGGATTCCAGAAGTGTTGGATGTAACATTTTTCAAGGAGTTCATAATTTATGGCATATTCCAAGGATATGTTAATTTGGTGGCATGAAAACTCCAAACCATGCTATTCAGATTAAAGTGCTGACATTGCATAGTTTATTTTTCTTCTTGTTTTATGGATGCTTACTTAGGGTGATAGTTTTCCTCTTCTTTTGTTAATTACTTGCAGAAGGCAGTAATAACAGGAAAAAAAGCATACCTTTTTGTACCTCTTCTGTAGCATGCCAATCTACAGATTAAGAATTACTTACGTCTTTTAAGTCTATTTACTGGTTTTGTTGTATTTCCTTTACCTTATTTTGATGACGTAAGAGAGTTTAGAAAGGACAGAACTGGCTTCCTGCAGAATTCTTCTCCAGGAAGAGGCATGGATTGGAAGTGGAATATGTTTAGCAGCTCTACCCTGACTGATATTTTAGGGCATAGTGCCTATCTATCTCAGCATTTTATACTTTCTTGATGCTTTCCTCAATAGATTGCCAGATGGTAAAGTGGATCAGAGAGTCAGGCTTCAGTACAACACGTACCCTAGAAACCAGGAAACTGGCTCTTGAGTGGAGGCACTGCTAATTTCAGTGGATCTAGGATCTGGCTCTGTATTGTAGTTGTTAATGGACAAAGGCAGCTACCTCATTTATGATTCTGTTCATCTTTGGTGTGTTGATGTTAAACACTTACAATACACTTGTGTATTTTTTAATTTGAATCCCTATTATTTTTTTGTGCAGTTATGATTCCATCTTTCAAATTAGATCAATATTCAACAGAATTAGTCAATTTACATTGTCAAAAATGTATTGCATTTCTCATTGAAGCCCTCTGCTTTTCATAAAATGACCTTTTTGCTTTAGGACTATCACTATAATTAATAACAATAAAATGATATTTTTCTGTGGCCTCTAAATGCTCAAGCAAATGCATCTCTTGGAAAATAGAGATTTGTGAAATTACTTTTTTGATGAAAAATGTAGGCTTGCTAGTGCCAAGTGTTTCATGAATGCATGTCAGTCTTTGCCACATTTTATTTTTGTTGCTTTCAGAAAACTGAATATAAACTGTTCTAGTCCTTCCAAAAAAACCCCTGGTTTCTATTTATCTGTTTGAATAAAACTCTTCTCCCTGAAAATTTTTTGTGTTATCTCTTCTGTCAGAAGACTAGTGTGCTTAAAAATGCAAACTTGATTAACTAATGATGTGGTTGTGTGACACGCACCTCCTTTCACAAGCAAAACGAGAACTGGGCAGACTGGTCATGCTTCTTATGGTGGTAATGTTGTGTCAGTAGGCATGGAGTGATAGGCTGGAGATAAATGGAGAGATTAGACAGAGTGAGTCAGAGCTGGGAGGTGACCACATGTAACTTCTACACAATTGGGCCTGAAAATCTTTGGTGAACCTTGCTGTGCTGGTGATGCTGCTCTCCAAAGGGAGGGTGAGAATTTAGCACACAGTGCCTTCCTGATATCAAAGGACTGCAGTAGGTTTTAAAAGCTAGGGTGATATCACTGTGACATGCTTCACTCTGAGGGGATGCCCTCTGGGCTTGAAGATGTTGGTAGGAAGTCCTGGGCTGTAACTGCTTGAGCAAGGAACTATATTTGTTCATTGCAATATGGTGTTGTTTAAATTGTGGTTTTAGAGGTAGGACTTCCTCTGATGATGCAAAAAGCACCTTAAGTAGAGCTGACAGAGTCTGCCAGTGGATCAGGGAAGTTCATGGCATCAGTCTTTCTGTGGGACAGCTTGCTGAACACAGCCCTCTCCAGCTTTCACATTCTTGCAGGAGGACCTATGGTTCAGATTTTAGCAGAGCAGCCAAAATGAGTTTCTGAGGATTATTTCCAGTTCAAAGTTTGCATGATCCCTTTCCTGTGGATGTTCACCTATCTCCCTGTACCAGTACAATCTGTGGAAAGCATGTGAGTTACAGAAATGAAGTTCTGAATTAAAGGCAGATCACACTGGGAATAATGACAGAATGTACTGGGAGGAGACCACAAGCTCACTCTTCCTGCACTCATCCATCCTCCTGTAAGAGATGGGTGGTTATGCTGGTCACATACCAAACAAAACCATATTCACCCTCAGAAAATATGCTAATGCAGCGTAGGGAGATATTAACCAGATTTGCCTGCAATATGCTAAAACATGGTAGTTGTGCTACTTGTTTGGGTCAATGCTACTAAAGGCTTAACCAAATCGCCTTCCAAAGGCTAACCCTGCTGACTGCTATCTAATTTATTTTCCCTTGGTAAACCATCCTGTTTCATTCACCACTGGGTTTAGAACAAGAAGCTGTAGAGAGAGCACCGTAAAATCAGAGAATAATATAACTTGAAAATGTGAAGGATATTCCATAAATAAGCATCTGACTTGTATAAGAGTCAGCCTTGCTATGGGAGTTAATTAAAAAACAAGTCATGTCTGTGCTCCTTACTGGTGGCTGCAGTAATCTTCTTGCTTGGTCCAAAGAGCTGAACGTAAATAAGATTGTCACAAAGTGTATGGTGTGAAGGAGAATTTGGCATTTGGGAAAACAAATTTAAAGCAAGCCCAGAAGTATCACTGTGAAGTTTTCCCTTTGCAAATGCTGTCACAGTTGGCAGAAAGGAATCAAGAGACTTATTTACAATTTAAATGTGAGCTTGGTCATAGAGGACATTTTTTGCAGGGAGACGTGGATCAAATATGTCCACTGGGTTATAATGTTGAGACCACCCAGGCTCTTGCTAATGCTAGTGTTTACATAAAAAGTTAGAAACAAGCTTCTCTCCAATTAGAAAGCCAATATCTAACTAGATGCTAACTTGTTATATACCCTGTAGTCTAAATGTTAATAGCTTTGACCTCCTTCAGTTTAATCTTAATCTCCTTGACAGAGCAAGTGAACTTTGGGTTATGCTTTACCGAATTGTTCCCTTTGTTTTTTTCCCCCCTTATGTTTCCAACAGTGAGTATGTCACATATTGCAGACTGAAATGAAAGCCTGTCTTCTTTTTCAATCAGTCATATCACTAAGTATATGAGCAGAAAAACCCTTGTGATTGACACTGCTTCAACAAAAGCAGATTCAGTTTGCAGACGATAAGAGGCAAAGTCATACAAGCAGTGTTTACAAAGCAGTGAAGGAGAGAAAAAAAATTAATGATAAAAGGACTAATCTTATTGTTTTACTAGATGAGAGAATGGTTCTTTGTGTTTGCTCTAGCAGAAGCCCACAGATCGTCTCCCACCTCCCTTGTACACTTTTGGCAGCAAAATAATTTCCAGATTCTCTATCAAATGCTGGCTGGTAGATAAAAATGGCTCTGGAATGCTTGGGAAGCCGCAGAAAGCAGAGGAGTGTCCACACATGATAGCGTGGGCATGTGCTACCTACAGCATGCTATATAGTTGAATATTATCTCCCTTGTGAAGGGGGGGATGAGGTACAAGAGCAAGGGAAACAAATGCCTTTAAAAGAAAAAGAAACAAAGGTATGTGAAAAGATATTGAACTGGCTGATCTCATGTTTTTTCTGTAGAATGGTAATTTCACTGCTATCAGGGGAGTTATTCCTGATTTCGTCCCTATTAAGGAGACCAGACCCAGGTAATCTCTAATCAAAAGGAGCCCCAGTTTTCAGCCCACACTGCTGGTGCTTGTATGGTGACACAGCCAGCACCAAGCACAGCAGTACCAGTTTCATTTCTTGATGCTAAATGCTGGAGAGGGATGACTGGGACAGATTCACCGTGGTGGAGTAGTTTATGTTGGAAGACACCTCTGGAAGTCACCTGGTCTGACCCCTGCTCAAAGTCAAATCTAGCCTGCCCAGAGCACTCCCAATATTCACCACTGGAAGGCATCAGGATAGCCCACTGGGGCTTTTTCAGGACAACACAACTGTACAGAAATCTGTTTTAACCTTGTGTGATGGCCATTATTGACTGCACAGAAGGCAGGACAGAGAATTAAAATCCAGGACTATCTCAACAGGCGAAGGACAGCATAACCTTGCTTTCCAGCTCCTCTACTGTTCATTAGTTTCATGGCTTAATTCCTATCTCTTGCTAGCAGGGCCAGGCAGCTTTGTCCTTTCAGCAGCTGAAGTCACACCGCCTTACCACCGTTCACCAAAGGTTGCTGAACGAGTGTTGCCAATTTCTTTCTCTTCAAGATGCAGCCTGCCAGCTCAGTTATGTCCTTCAGCGAGCATGAATATCTAGCTGAAAAATAATCAGTCGTTGTAGTCTTTATTGAGATGCAATAGGTTACACGCACAGGTGAAGCGATGGAAGGAAAGATTAGGCTGTTTTAATGATTCTCCCCTAAAAGTCTCTACAGAGTATGCTCAGTGTGTCTATCTAATCTAACCGTCCCCATAGGCAATATGAGAAGCAGGCGAGCTCTGAGGGAATAAGGTATACCTCAGGTTTCATTGAAACATTTCATTTCATCCCATTCTGCCCTGCTAAAAAGCCATTGCCACTTTTAAAGAACATTACTTGAGTTAAAGACAGGAACTCTGTTGGGAGATAAAAATTGACTCACCAAATGATGAAACTCAGGCA
Organism: Egretta garzetta; assembly: GCF_000687185.1. Classification (NCBI taxonomy): domain Eukaryota; kingdom Metazoa; phylum Chordata; class Aves; order Pelecaniformes; family Ardeidae; genus Egretta; species Egretta garzetta. The sequence goes on from NW_009258727.1 coordinate 773,373, forward strand.
ATTTTATCCAGAACAACTGCAAATAATGGCAAATAATACAGAGATTTTCATAGTGAGAAAGAGCAAAAAAGACATCCTGGCATGGATTTCTGAATCATGGTCAAATTACTGGTGTTTAGCAAGTTACCAAACATCAGCAGAGCCACGGGAATCTACATATCTACGTATGCTTTTAGCTTACAGAAAATGTGAGTACACTCAGTTTAGCGTCCGCTTCTTTCACTATGTGCTAAGATAAACCAACATTTAAAAATATATAAATTTGTTGCTGGTAAATGCTTTCATATGGATACATTTAACATCCCCACCACAGTTCAGAAGACGTACAGTGATTTGTTAATTTGTGGTAATGTGATCAGGTGGCTGAGCTCTATCTCACATTTATGCTGCTTCACACTCATGACTTATTCTTGCAAAATTCCATGAATTAGTAAATAAGGACCCTGGAAAACCACCCCTCAGTGATTTTTCCATGGAGACATCTGCATTGAAAAATAAAGCTGAGAAACATTTTGCATTGTCAATTGCTAACAGTCACAGTGCTCCTCTGGTACATTAGTTAGAGTAATTTGGGTTTTAAAACAAAAATGAGTAACTGTAATATAGGCACACACAATGAGTATCAGTGAAATCAATCAAAGTGTAATAAACTTTTATTAAAAAAAGACATCGCCCCTGGCAATTTATAAAACAAGTCCCCAAATCTGTATAGACAGTGCAAATAAACATAAAATGATTCTTTAAGGGCATAATGAAGGGTTCTGTCAACAACAATAAGAAGACAAAGCATAGATGTATGTTTGGGAAAGGAATTGCACATTTTCTGTTCAGAAAACCTTCAGCATTTCTTTTTGATTAAAAAAAGGAATACAAGATGCAAGAAATGAGTTTCCAACCTGAGCAATGTCTTTTTAGTCTCTGCTTCCCATTCTATCAAATTTCAGTTTATCATTGCTCTGAGTGGGTCTTGGTACTCTGTGAAGCTTTTGAACTTACTATGACACAGCTGAAGTACTTTGAGCTAATCCTAAGTGTCTGGGACTTGGCCATATACCTAAGTTCAGCAAAGTCCACTCTTGCACTATGTTCTTAGTGGACTACTTCTGAAAGATAGAGGCCTCCCTGTTGCTTAAGCAACATATTTCAAGCTAACCCTTTTCCAAAAATTACAATTTTTAATTCTATGAAACATTGCTGGTATAATGTATGTTATTAAAATAGCTGTTCTTTATTTTGTTTTCTTTTTGAGTTCCTCTTAAGTATAAAGTTACCAAAGCCCTACATCATATTTGGGTCAGAAGATGACCAGTTGAAATTGGATGTTTATTTAATAGTTATCCATGGAAAATGAATGTTAGGGCAGAGGGGTGAATTACAGGTCACTTATTCAGAATTTGAGCCTGATATCAATTGGGCATTTGGATTTTGCCCCTCACTCACAAAAGACTGTGGCTTTTGAACTAATAGGACCTAAAATGAAATGGAGTCTACTATTTTATACTAAGACGTATTTATTTTAGAGCAGGTTCAAAAAAAACCCCCAACATATCATAAAAGAAAAATGAGGAATACCTGAATGTTTTCTGAAAAATTGAAGGGAAAAATAAGGCTTAGAGCCCAGCACTACAAAGTCCTTGGTGCATCTTCCATGTTGGCACAGTGAAACCTCTGCACTGCTGAAACAGAAGTTGGAAAAGACCTACCTGGTCATCACATCAATCCCTCTTAGATACATGGTATTTTCTCACATTCCCTCCCTCTCATCCTCCTTCCTTCCTTTCTTTTTTTCTTCCTGCTTTCCTCCTTCTTTTCTTCCTCCCTTCCTTTCTCCTGAATAGCCTAATTCCTTTCTTTGTCAGGGTTCAAGCAAGAGGACAATTAAAAGACATTTCCAGTGAAAAAAAGGCTTTTCCTTAGAACTTGTCTCAGTTGCCTACTCAATGTTTTCTCCTCATCTGCTGTTCCTGTTAACAGCTCTCTGGGTGACTGCAAGCAATTTGTTTTCCCTCCTTGTGTTGAAGCCCTTCAGAATTTCCCCTTAGTAGCTACATAAGATTTTCATTAGCCCCCAGATGTTTCCAAATTTTTGTCCACATCCTCATATCCAGGTACTCATCATCCACATGCGATGGTTCCCTCTCTTCATCAGATACCTGAAAGTGCAGCCTTCCTACTTCAGCCATTATCGTAAAGCCACACCACCAGTACTTTGTAGTTTATTGAGAGGACTCAGTTTTCTTATGTGTAACAACGAAATAAAAGCATTACACAATAGAAAACTTACGGTCTGCAATTTCAAATCAGAGTCTGAAAACATTAAGTGCCAAGTAACTGTTTAAATATGTAAACATTAGTGTGATTGATCTCTGACAAATCTGGAAAAGTAAAAGCTAAAGTACATAAACACACACCTGTCTGTCTGCATGTTGATATTACAACTCAGTTGTTAATGACCCTGGCTTTCTTTCAATAGGAAAAATTTGTGTTTCTTGTGAAACCTTAACTCTGGTAACTTTTGAACAGCAAATTGGACTATTCTCCTCTTGTTTGTTTTTTTTTTAATAACATACCTCCTGCTCCTTTTGATATAATTATTGATATTATTATAAGAGAAAGAGTAGTGTTATTATTACTGAATGTAATGCAAAGAGGTTGCCTTATCTTCAAGGACAGATCCAGAGACTTGAAAAAAAATTAGAAATCCATGCAATCTTCTAAATCTGAATGCTGTTTGACATTCATCAGAGCCAAGAGGCACTCAGTACTTTTAAAGTCAAGGTGCCTAAATATGGAATTAATAGCTCAGTATGAGGCACCTCTTTTGAACACCTGAAGGTTATAAGAAATGAGGACAGGGATCTAGAATGCAAATTGTTATGCGGCTGTTACTAGCTGCTGCTGTAATAAGCAAACTTTATTATTATGTTTGCCAGGTAACTGCAATCTTTACAGAGACCAATAATGTAACCAGAGTTTATTATTGTTGTATTTATAGTATTAAGAATTGATGGAACATGAATTAAGATAAGGCACCTGGAGCAGCAGATAGGACTGTATGTGGGAGACTTTGGAAGCTGATGAATCAGAACTCCTACACTAGAGGCTGCAGAGATCATCTGTGGATTTGGGATCCAAATTTTCCTTTGTTTCTTAGAAAGAGAGTGGGAGGTCAGATCTCCAGCTGCTTACTGGAAGCTGCATGGGTACTCCTCAAAGCTACGGCCAGTGGCAGAAGGAGCCCAAGAAGACTCATGGCCAAATACTGCAGGATCCTATGCACCGCTACCTACATGAATTCTCATGCTCTCGGCTCGTTTTGGTGGCATATGATTGTCTTGCGCCTAGTCCTGGGGCAAGCCCTCAGCCCTGCCCTGCTCTAGCACATCCCCTTACTGTTTGGACATGGGAAGGGTGAATTGACGTCTACTCATGAGACAGCAATGGACAGAACTTTGTAAATTGTGAGTTTCTGCTGGACTCTAAGGGGTAATCTGGTTTCCTTTTCTCTGTTTATGTATTCCTTTGTGCCCAAAATGGCTTTGGTGTCAGCAGTGCAAGTTCGTTCAGAAAAGTGTTTACCTTACGAGTACTGCATTTTGACACTCTCATTATACTGTTGGGATACTGCAGATTCAGCAATGTGCTTCACAAAGCAGAATAAGCACCTTCAAAGGATTGTATTGAGAAAGCTGAGGGAAGAGATACCAAATGCAGACAGCAGAACTGGTGGCATACTATTCTTTCTTTGTGGCTGAGAATAGTTGGGTAGGTTACTTAAGCTTCAGAGGTGTCTGGGAAAACCAGCTACTAATTTTGCACTGTGACACCTTGACAGCAACAAATTCTTGCTGCTTATTACCAATTGATTTTCAGTCCACCTTCTCAGTCGTGACTTTAGACAGCAACGGAGCCAGGTGCTGATAACTGAACATGGGAGCCAGGGATAAGAGGTTTAAATTTCTCTTGGGATGTGCTGCATCATGTGAAAAGGTGAGCAAAACATACTCCGCCTGTGAGGTGAGAAAATAAACATGGCACTGAGCTGCTACTGTGAGTCTGTGTGTGTGAGAAGTATATTAAAACCCTGTCAAGCAAGGGACCTGGTCTGTGTGAAGATGCTCTGTTTTGTTTCCTTGCCTAAAATATCTGTAACCCTAGCCCCTAGCTGAGAAACTTTGATCCATGAGGCAATGTTTGAGGTCTACAACAAGGATGTGAGGAAATCACAGATGAGATCCAAGATTTTATTTTTAGTTTTTATTAATTATTTTTATACTTCTAATTTTATTGGTTAGCAAGCCTATAATTGTACAGGAACTTGTACAAAATGCATTTCATTATTCTCAGTCATTTGTATTCTTCCTCAATCCTACTCATTCTTTAAAAAGTGTGTAAAACCTCGGGGGGATAAATGGTCAAGTATTTCCTAAATTGTAGCATTATTTCCTTGTAAATTAGGTTATGTTCACTAGAAGGTCCTGTAAAGTGAGTTTAATAAGCACCCCATCTAGTTTAAAAATGGTGTCAGAGGATCGCACAGAGTAACTAGTGAATTTAATTATAACTCTAAAGGGTTAAATGCTCACAGTATAAGGAACTGATTAGAACTCACTGAAGTCAATAGAAAGACATACTTGCACATCTGTGGACTTTGGGGCATTCCCCCAAAAAGAGAATGACTTGAAATGTCACTAAAAATGCATTAGACCCTCATTTAATATGAAAGTGTTTAGAAAATTGTTGATCTAGATCACAGTTGTATTAGAAATGTTAAATGATGAGCAAAGAGGGGTGTATACATGTTTATTTATTTGTGTTCTTGTCCCTCGTGGTAATTTTTTTAGATTAGAGCTTGTAACCTATAGAACTTCTTGGGGACTGCTGCATTCCCTTCTTCATACATACAAAGGATTGTAGAGGAATAAGCAGAGCTTTGATGTCGTTCCTTACATGCATGTATCCACAGCTCCATTTGCTAGAGCAGAAGGAGAAAAAAAAATGATACCAGGAATATGTTCTGCACAGCAGAGAGAAACCTGGAGGCACATCTGTCTTCCATAACGATGAGCTGCTCTCCTGCTCGCCTGTGGCAAAGCCGTTACTGAGCCCTAAACCAGCCCTAGCCATCAGGTTCTTAAAGCCAAGGTCTGAATCAAAAGAAATATCAAAATCCCTTCAGAGAGTGCTTCAGTGTGGGTATCAGATGGTCAGTCTAAAATCCTTTGAAGACCCCTCCCACATTCCAGGGTAGCGGTGCAGGCTAATAATAGTGCCAGAGATGAAAGGTTTGGGAGGTTTGATCTGGCAGCTGGAAAACAAGTTGTACTATGTGAGGTTTACAGAGTTCAATCTCTTCAGCTTATCTGAGAGGAGTCTGAGAGGTGGCTTGATCATTATGTCTAGATACTTACACATGGAAAAGAGATCCAATAGCAGGGGCTTTCCAAGCTTTTTGACAAAGACCTGACATGATCTGTGGCCGAGAGTTAGACAAATTCAGCCTTGGAATAAGTCATAGCTTTCTAGCTGAGAGGATAATTGAACTAAGTAATAGTCTCCTGAAAGGGTTGGAGCGGGAAAAGAACAGGAACGACTTGGCATGGATTTAGATCTTTAAAATAAAATTCAAAATCTTTCTAGGAGATATGATTTAATCCACTCTCTGGGAGAAATTCTGCATCCAGTAGGTCCAGAGGCTCAGGTGGAATAGTTGTGGTAGTCCTTTCTGACCTTAACGCTTGTAAATGTATGAATCCCTAATTCATGTCACCCTTTCATGGACCAGGGAAAGGATAATAAATTATGCACAGCCCTTAACACCTGGAACTCTGTGTGAAGACAACCACTACAACCAAAGCTTATCAAGACTTCAGGGGATCAGTGGAGAGAAAGGATTTCCAGTGCACACTGGACAGACGTATTTCTCAGGGCTCATGTCTTAATTTGCCTTTATTTCTTTTTCACCTCATTCAGAAACATCAGAGGTGACTGCAGCTGGAGACAGGGCAACAGATGGGTAGATTGCAGATGCTGGATTTTATTTTCCACTTATTTACTCAACAGATCTCCAGATTCCAGATTTGTATTTTCGAAGTTAAATCAGCAAAGACCTTAGTTTATATTGCTTTTATTTCTGGAGTTAGGCTGAAATCATTTGAATATTCCTTTTAACCTGTTTCCTGTCCAAAAGTACTTGGTTATTGGAAGCTTTTTTTTCTTTTTCTTCTCAGACTAAGAGGCTGGATTCAATTAACTAATGAGCCCTTCCGCTCTATGTAGAGAAAACCTATGAAAGATCATTTCCCTGTAAGAATAGAATACTGAAAAGGCAAAGTGGGGAAGTGATGCCAGTACAACAGAGTCTGCAAAAAAAAACCAAACAAAAAAAGCAGAATCGCCCCTACTTTTCCAATTCCAGGTGGCTGAGCCAGTACAGAGCAGAAAGCATAAAACAAAACCCCCCAAACTTACACTGCTTTTTGAGAATTAATTTTCAGAAATTCAAATAAAATCTTAATTTTACTGTGTTACAGTTTCATTCTGGAAGAGGCGAATGTGATATTTGCAGGTATGCTTGCTTTGGGAAGGGCCACCCTACCTGTACCTAGTTTACAGTGAGAGAAAAGGGCCAAAGTTTATTCAGTTGAAAGGAGTCAAGGGACCCCAAAGGGAATCATGCTTTGAGGCAAATCAAAGCAAATAAGCAAAGTGACATGCAATTGAAATCACTGAACCAAAATCCACAAATTAAGCAAATGGAAGACTCCAGTGCTGTCCCATGCAGTGAGCAAATCCAAAATGCATACAAGTGGAAATTCAGGGTCAGTGGCTGCCCAAAAAGAAATAAATTATGTCCAAAAAATAACCCATTTCTGTTCCTAGAATTCAATACTCCACTAATGCTTTAATAAGCAGCGAGCTGCTGTTCAGCTCTGGCTTGCTATGAGCTGCTCCTCAGAAGCCTTATTCCTGCATTAAGATTTCAGGATGTCCCAGGTTCCCATCACAATTTCCTTTCCCATCAAAGGAAATGAACTCCAGTCTGTGAGGAAAAAGGCCATCCATTTTTCATTTAACAAACTTTTATCTACCTTGCCTCTTAAGTACCCAAAGTTACACACTCAGGTAAGGTCACTAACCTCTTCTCCTTTTTCTGAAAGCCACCCTAAGATGAGACTCAGTTCTGTCATCACGCTCCTCTGGGAAATCAAGCATTAATGATGTTAGGCAGCAATAGTTAATAGCGTCTTGTTTATAATGGATGAAGACTGAGATTTTAGGAGGGATCACAAGCATTAAGTGTACACATTTTACTTAATTTTTGGGCACCAAAGTCTCCTTTAGGGACTTAATCCTGTAATAATAAATAATAAACAAAAATATTGCTGGAAGAGGAAACTTAATAGCCTATTTCTTAAAGACCCAGGTTTTGTTGCAGGGATGTAGGTGCAGATTGCTACATACACCAGACTAATGCTTCTCTTCAATTATTTTCCTAATCACTGCAGAATAAGGATTAAGTGGTAAAATTGGAAAAAAATATGGCACACATTCAGAGTGCAGCAGCAGATGTGCCTATGTGTGTACATTGCAGGAAGCCATGTGCACTTTCCTAGCCAACATCTAAAAGAATGATCGGGTCTGTTTGCTTATTGTGTTTTGAAAATTAAAGTTCCTTAAAAAAATTTAAGGTCAAAATAAAGGGAAAGGAAGACCTAGGATTCCTGTGATCCTGAAATCCTTGGAGGATTAGGGACTTTTATTTCTGCCAATTCATGAAGACTGAAGCCCCCTATCATGGGCACAAGATTGGGTTTTGGACTCCTAAGGAGGCTGACTAAGGAAGGCTAGCTGGTAACTGCCCTAAAAAGCATACTTAAATCCTTCTTAGTCAACTTTGTGGGCATTTGGTGTCCAGGAAACTTTTGACTTGGCTCCATCTGCAGAGAGTTCATCCTGAGAACCAGGCACAGGATCTAGTGAACTAGCTTATCATCACTTGCCTTCTTCCAAAGTAAACACCCAAAAGAAAACAGAAACATACATGTATGTACACACACACACACACACACACACACTCTCTCTCTCTCTTCTCAAAAGACAATTGTCAAAGCTTATCTAGTATTATGAAAGCAGAAATTAAAACCAAGTTGTTCAAGAGAATCTTCTGGGTCATTCTCCAGTAGTGGCAGTACGCTCCTCTTCCACAGAAGAGGAGGCAGGCTGTGATGAAATAACTTAGAAAGGAAGAAAGGAAAACACCTGTGGGAGACGTAGCAGCTCAGAGGGCTATACTGCCCTTCAGACAAGATGGATAGGTTGGGATAACCATGTGTTTTCCTCGTGAGGAGTGAAAGGAAGGGTCAGAATTGATTTGATATAGGCACAAAAGGCTTGGCAACTCTATTCTATCACAGAATAATTTTGTAAAAAGCCAGCATCACATGCAAATATCAGGAGGTTCAATGCTGCTGACAAACATGTGAATAGAATTAAGGGAGAGGTTGAGTGATGAAATGGGAATCACTAACTTCAACTCCCAAGGCATTTGGATTAAATAAATGCTAATATATCTCCTTTATTTTATTCAAACATTCATTAGTGTTTTCAAAGATATGTTGAAAATGCCAGAATGAATCAGTTATTTGGCTTCAAGAGCACTGAAAGTGTTTAAACCACAGAATTTTTGAACTTATGTTCAAAAAAGACTGGATTTCCTAAGGACAGTCGTCATTCCTTCTCCAAAAGGGGAAATTCTCTCATGAGTAAAATCAAGCCAGAAGGAATAGGTTAAAAGTGTTAGACTGTCAGAACTGGTCCTGATGTCAACTGAATTTTTTATATATATCTATCACAAACATAGATAACACACATAAACTTACCCACTACTTAAATGCTCTATTTCTTCTGTAACATTACATTGAAATATCTTTTTCCACTGAGAATAATAATGGCAATTAGGTGCTATCTGACTGGAACTACATAAAATATGAAAATGTGTTTTTTCTTCTTATTGGCAACCATATTCACACATTGCCTAGGACACAGCAACATTTATTGAATAGAGTTAGTGTTGACCACACAGCACAGAGCAGAAATACTGGTCCAAATGCACAGGTAGATCAAATCTCTGATATCTGTGTGACTTGGACTGTCCTGCTTTTAGTTTTCTGACCACTTTTATCTTCAGTGCCTTTGCAGCATGCGTCATGATCCACTGCACTGTGAAGAAATACCCAAAGGCAGGGATCAGCAATCCCTCGCTGAGGGACCAAAAGCTTGGTGAAAGCAGATGTCAAATGGCACTCTGCAAGTCTGAGAGAGTCATCTGTAAACATTATCTAGCTCTTGGCTCTCACCATGTTTTGCACTCAGACGGACACAGGAACCTCTTTCTTACCTACTGTTTCTCTTCCAGCCTACTACTCAGTAGTTCCCAGATCAAGAGGTTGGGGCTGCAACGGCAGGAGCATGCCATCACATGGGAGCTCTCTGCTAATCTTTTGCACCTCTAGCAAACACCTTGTCCTGCCTCCCATATACCATGTAGGCACACTTAGTATCAGGGGCCATACTCTGCATTGCCACTCGCCCTCTGTTTGCAACCAAAGAATAGTCATGTAGTTTCCTACTGCTGCTGCCACCAGTGCCCTTGGAAGGCAATCAGTTTGGGATCATATTGTGAACCTGGAAGGTGTCCTACAGCCAAAACACTTTGGTTTTTCCTGTCTCCAAATGGCGGTTTTGGACAAGGTAGACCAACAGTCTATGGGGAGCTTTAAAGGTTGGGTTTAGCCTGGAAATATGAAGCTTTCAGATAAAATTGACAGTATCTGGTTTTGTGAAATGACATGGCCAGCAGCAAAGTATGGGTGTGCAATCACAAATGTGATGTCAGCACATTCCATACAGACCACTGTTCTGGGTGTGATGGCATAACCGTTCCCTGCCTGCCCCATTCTGAACAGTGGTGCTGCTAATGATTGCCACTGATGCGTGCTAATGTTAAGAGTGCTAGGGATCTTTTAATAGATACTGCCAAAGACAGGAATTTCAGACTTTGGCAGTTTGTGCCTGGATTTTTACATCATGAGGGAAACTGGAGTGTGAGCTGATAATTTTTGGTGTATTTGGCCAGAGATTTGGCCAGAAATAGGAAATACAAATTGGTGTATCTGCACCCAGAGCCATCAAGTGCCTGTTTGATGCTCTTTAATGACTGTCATACTTAGCTCCTTATCTGGAGGGAGGAAGGGAAAAAATCTGTCTCATCATCTTTTTGTCAGGTTTAACAGTGTGCATATAGTAAGCCGATTTTTAAAAATTTAGGATCCCTTATTTTCCTTAGATGCAATTAATTCTATTAAAATAATGTAGAAAGTATTTAATGTTTATGCTGAATCCAAATGCCACTGAATTCAGGAAAATTTCTTTTATTTTCAATGGGCTTTGCTTTGAAGCTGTAAAGAACCTGAAAGGTGAGCATATATTTTAGTCTAATTTACACTTTATCACCTTATTATGCTTTGTCTTATTCCTGAGGGTGCCATTATGTATAAAGAGCCTAACTTTTACCTCTTATAAATCAGTTTTGGATTTAACCCAGACTTGTAATGGTCTCAAATTATGTGTGTCATGTTAAATGTCAGAACTAGATTATAGTATAACCCTTGCAAACTGGTACAAATGGGATGGTTTAAACACAACTATTATTTATGCTAGTAATAATGTCAAAGAGAAGAAAAATAACAGAATTTGAACTGAAAAAGCAGGTTTGGAATAGCATCACAAGCCATGTAATGTATAATCTACATTCAGAATCTATTCTCAATATCTAGATTGATATCAGAAGTTTTCTAAATTTTCCAGGTTTTGGAAAATGTGTAACTAATAAGAAAGCACTGTTTCCTATCAGTGGTGTCCAGTTTATTACATTTGTCATGTATCAGAGACCTAAAGACCATCAAATAGAAGACACACTGTGCAAAGCCCCATATTTATATGTAGATAGGGTCTCTGCTCTGAAAGAACTTTTGTTCATTGAAGACAACTGACACGTTAAGAGCAGGGAGGAAAGATTCACAGCAATGTGCACATATGTGTGTTTATCCTTTTCTTCTTTCTATAAATACATGTAAATGTTAATATTTTGTATGTCTTAATTTCTCATAGATACCACTCTTAGCCAAAAGGTCCTTCAACATACTTGTTATTTCTCCAAATGAGATACTTCTTAGTTTTACGCAGGGATCTCTGTGTGTGTTTTATAGGATTTGAGAGAGTAAGAAAGTTTCCATTTATGGTTAGCATGCATATGGTTATATGCATTTAAGCATAAGATTTGTGGTTTAATTTAGTAAAGCCCTTTGAAACCTACTCTCAGTTAGACTCTATTCTTGTTTAGTCCTAAAACTTCAGCATTCTCAATTGTTGTAACATTGTATCATTAGCATTTTTATCAAAAAATGAGTCAAAGCAGTAACAGAGGTAACTCCACATTCTGACGATAAATGCACATTATAACGAAGGCACTAAATTAAGCAGCCATTGCTAGACAGAGAGGAGTCTAGGGCCGTGGTTTGCAGTATCACTCTCAGCAGGTGACACTTGCTAGGCAGGCAGTTCTTCCTATGGAGTTCTGATTCACCAGATGTACAGACTAAAGGTTCAAGTTCTCATAGCTCACATTTCATCCTTGTAATGTCAACTAGGCCAGAAGCATTGGCTTGGCAAAGCTGCACCAGTCTTGCAACTGGAGAAAAATTCTAATCTAGACATGGGTTTCAGTTAATTCTGGGGAAACCCCACTTTTGAGCCCTTTTATATAAAGGGGTAGAAAATGTTCCCAGGCTTCTTTTCTCTGTGTTTTTCTCTGCAGCTCAACCTTGATTTGAAGAGTCTTATGTTCAATGGTCACTTACTCCCTAATACCTTGGGAACAGGCAGAACGTTGTAAGTGAAATTGAATGGAATAAAGCACCGAAGGGGAAAGGCTGTCAGGAGCTATTGCTTAAAACTAGAAGGATAGACTACTTAAAATAAGATCTCAAAGCTAGAACATAAGGTAGTTATTTAATTTTTTGGCTTACAGTATCAAACTTGTCATTACCCTTTTAGGAAAAGTCTAAGAAAATTGTCGAGTACATGAAGGTAGCAAAAGTAATTTTATTTGATAGAAGACGTTGGCGTTGGTAAACAGATACATCCATTCAATGCATCATTAGCCCCAGAAAAGAATGATTGGATTCTGGCCAAAATAGAAGAAAATTCTACTAGGAAAGGGAACTGATCACAGCCAGATGAATTAGCCCTATCGTCTAAAAAAATGGGAACTTGCCATTTGTGATAAATTCTCATTTAAGATATTGGTGAGCCTGCTAGGAGACATTTGCATATATGGCAACCCAAGCATAATCACACTAGCCACTACAAGTGTTGCTAAAACTGGATCCCTGTGCCACAAGCTGCAGCTCACACAGGTGGTGAGATAGTCCCTGCCCTGAGACACCTCCAGCAGAAACGGGAGAGACTGAGGAAAGAAATAAAGCCAGTGGCATGAATGGGTTTAGAGGAAGGTCTTGCCTATTCTCCCACAGCGGGGCTGTTTTCCAGAACACAGCATGGAAAGCAGGTCTGCTGAGTATGGACAGAGACTTGCAATGGGCAGAAATTATACTCTACCACAAAGTTTGCATGAATAAACACGGACCCTGGGTAATGCGTTCGCCTGGCTTTGAGGCACTATGCAATAATCCTGCAGAAGGTAAGGAAGGGAATTGGAAGATGCAGAAAGAAGAGAGATGGAGACAATTCCTGAGAAGTTATGAGCCAGCATAGAGCCAGCTGCTTGAGACAGTAACAAATTCAACCTAATTTTCAAAAGAAGCAACAAAGGAGAGGATCAGCTTTTGATAGAGCACAGCAGGAAAAGCGTATAAGTCATCTGCAATCGATAATTTTGCCATAAGGCTAAGCTACTTCCGTGATAAAGAGCTGGCTTTGATGTCAAAAGGAGCAGGTGCCTGTGGGAGGTCAAAGTTTGAAATGAGATTACTCACAAGGATCAGAAAGATAATCAAATCTGTCCACTTCTGTGGCAGTGACATATCAGTACAAAAGACTCAACTTCTAAATAGCCACAGTTAGGAATGAAAAAGGATAACTGCAAAATCCTGATGAGACGACAAAAGGGAAGAACGGTTTCTGAGGGCAACTCATTTCTGACTGACTTGAAAGGACCAAGCTCACTGGCCTGTTAAATGACTTTTGCTGTTCAGTTGAGAGGGAACTGGAAGCAAGGACACTCAGACCCAGATACACAGGAAAGCATGGGCCTTGCAGGATTAGTAAGTCTTGAAATTTTAGGAGTGGAGTGCATGGAGCCCAAGTCAGCACCCATGGCCCTGTGCAATGAATGGAGAAACTGGGATGCACTGATTGGGAGAAAGCCAAAGCAAGCCAGCAGCAAATGTTCAGAAAGGAGAAATGTGTGTGAAATCCCACTTTTCTCATAAAATTACCCTCAGCCTAGAACTGGGCACTTATATAAAACTGGGATTGCAAAGAAAAGCATCCTTCTAGACTGTGGTACTAACTCATCCCTGTGGGAGTGTTTGCTAGCTCCTTTCCCCTCTTTGAAGACCCAGCTAGAGAAAGAACTGTGCACCTTCTACACAATGTCCTGTGGTTACAGCACCTGCCTAGAAAGTGTGACATCTGAGTTCAAGGGTTTAGGGGTTTAAATCTGCATATCCTGCACTCTTGAGAGTGTCCTGGCCTCCAGATCAGAGGGCAGGCTGGTATAGGGGGTATGTTCCACTGGAGTCCAGACCATAATAGTGAAATTCATGTAGAGCTGGAAAAGGGGGTAAAGAAGGAAATACTCTGACCTGGTGAAGAGTGTGTACTTTGGGGAGGGCACGATCCTGACACCTTGGAAAGAAGCAGCCAAACAGCTGCACCAAAAATCATAGCTCAGTTTCACCACCCTGAAGTCTTTTATGGATCTTGATCATATGGATATTTGGATATCTGACCTCAGTGGTACAGCTACACTATACAGACAGCTTAGTACAGTGCTGAGTTCAGAGTTGTTTCAAAATCATTCTCTTCAAATACTCCGGCAGTGGTGACTGAAGTAACTCAAGGGCTTACAGACAGGGTCCGGAGGACTGCCTCTCAGCCTCACAGCCCTCAGCCTCTGGTTTGCAGCCAACATGTGGCATCTAGTCTGCAACTCTCCAGATCAGATCCTGGATCAATCTCTTTGGCTTTGTCTATGCTACTAAACTGAACCAGGACAAGCACAGCCTGGGGTATTGTTGGGACATCAGCAGCAGTTGTGTGGCAGGGCTGTTTCTGGCCAGGGCCAGCTAGCGCTCTCTTGGACAATTTCTGGACATAGCTGAAGGGACACGGGACAGGGACTGTCCCTAATAGGCAATAGAGACAGGCTCACCTCACTTTGGGAAGAAAAGGAATATGGACTTGCACTGTGCCGTGCCATTTGTCAGCAGCCTGTTTAATCTACTAGTGTGAAAGCAGCACTGTTGTTCACACAAGGGTACATGTTTGGCTTCATCACCGGAGATATGGCCTCCTTTCCTGACTGAGCATGAGCCCATGCACACTGGGGCGATTACAGAGGGGGCAGAGAGTGGGTGCTGAATGTGTCACAGCACCAGAACAGGCTTTGTCCCATGCTAACACTGAGATGTCTAAGTGGGCCAATACCCCTTATCCCCTTTCACGGCATCCCAAAGGTAAGACAAAATGGCCTGGATGAGTCTGGCTGAGCAAGGAGACTACCCTGGTCAGCCTACTCAGATGATATCAGCAAGACAAAGTTCAGGGTAAGAGCACCATGACTGTCTTTGTTAGCCCAGAACAGCCTGTTTGTAACTCGACAGCTGCCATGGAGCCTGAGAATATCAATAAAAGCTGTATTTTCTCCACCTTTATGTATCTTTTTTCCCTTTTGTAACCACGTCTGCCTGTTTTTTCAAAGGCAGGGAAAGAAACTATCATTCACAGCTCATACCTGAACAACAGAACTAACTCTTTCATCCCAACAAAGAAAGATTACTTGACAGAATCAGAGTGTGTGTCCAAAATCCTGTCTCTGAAAGAAGGGTTATGATACAGTTTGATTATTCTTTTTCCTTCATGCAGAAACTCTATTTCAGTTTCAGAAGACTCTATATTTTGTTTTGATTCTTTTCCTTTGTGTATCTTAGTCAATAAATGTCCAGACTTTGGCACTGATTTCTCACTTTGTTTGTCATAGCAACTGAGCAGTCCTTATTCTTCAGACCTTGAGCCTTGTTTCACTGTTTGATGCTGTTCAGTAACCTTTGACAGCCTGGGCTTAATTATTCTATCAAAATTAATACACCACAATCTTATTAACAGTTGAATGTAACAACTAATCAACAACTTTAATACAACTCCAAGTTGTAGGTTTGCTATCCCTTGTTTCAGCAGAGCTGACCCTTAATGAATGTTTTTTATCTATCTATCTATCTATCTATCTATCTATCTATCTATCTATCTATCTATCTATCTTTATCACCTTTATCTTTATATTTATCTATAAGGAATAAGACTAACAGAATATTGGTTTGAATTTTAAAAATTCAGTTGATTTCAGGTGTTTGCTTTGAATGCCACTTCTCCATTCTGAAATTTTGTTGAAAAATACATATGTTGCAATATATATTTGCAACATGCTTCTACAGGGAGTAGTTCTTCTACTATCCCTGCCTTCTGAAGGAGTTTAGGCCAGTAAGCCAGGCTAGCAAATGAGTTATAAACTCAGCAGCTGCAACCATGCCATTTTCTGTTGGGTGTCTAAGTGTGTTTGTGGAGTTTCCTATGCAGCAAGTCAAGGTTGTGTACTCTGGTGTGGCCCTGTTATAGCCTGCCCCTATTCTCCTCGTGTCTTCTGGAGAAGCATAACTGTTCCCCTGCCTTTGAAGACTTGTGTTCTTAGCCAGTGCACACATTGATCTCTAAAACCTTATACAATTTATATGAAAACTCCTTCCAGTAAATGATCTCATAGTACAATTTTGCTCCAGTTTTGTAAGTCCTTCCGTAACCTTTCTTGATGCCTTCAGTAAACGTCTTCAGTGTTTGTATCTTCCTCATTGGTAGTTTATGCTACCTTGATGCTTTGTGCTTGGCATGCATGCAGATAGCTATTTAAAAGTACATTTTTAGCACAGGGATTTAGCCATCTGATTCCTATTAACAGTAATGGGAACTGCATGGCTAAGTCAATTACCATGTACGGTGCTGAACATTTACCACTTAGTACCCTCCCTTTGTTTTCCCTTTAAGATGTTTTCTAGCCTTTCTGAAATTAATGTACTGATCTGGGTATTGGAGCTGGATATAGGTCACTAAAAGTCGTGCTTATGTTGTTGATACATGTTTGTTGTTGTGTCCACTGATAGAAGTGAAATACCTCTCCTGGTATCATAGAGCTTTTCATTTTGATGCTGCTTCAGATTCACTCACAAAGAAACAGAGGAACAGCGTGAGTTGGACAGAGGTTACCACCACAGGACTCTCTACATGAGGGCTCTCACTGAGTGTGCTGTGGCACCTCTTAAATTCAAGTGCACGTTAAGTACCCAAGTGAGAATACAAATGAGCCTGAACTCAACTCCGGTATAGATGACACAAACATTTCCCTTTTGTCTGCTGCTGTTTCCCTCACTGACAAGTGCAGATGAAGGTGGGACTGAGTGAATTCAACAAGTTTAGCAGTGAAGGGAATAGCTGGCAAAAGCCACAGACCTTTGGAAAGATCAGTACCACAGCAATAGTCAAGCTTGTGTGTGGTCTTGACATCCCAACACATGCTTGGGGCCACGGTACTTTTTGCCAAAAGTGTTTTTGTCTTCTTTGGCTCACAAAGAGACTTTGTCCTTTCCATTTAGATAAGGACCTACTTAGTATGACCTACATTTTCATTTTGCCACTGTAAAGAGAGAAAATAATTTCTGTCAGAATGGTTAAAGTAGGAAAAGAAAAATATGCCAAAGCCTCTGTTTTAATTTCAAGAATGAATGAGATATTTTTCTATTTTTCTTTGCAAACTATTTTTAGCAAAGTAGAAAACGGGCAAAAAAAGTAAAGATGTTTATCAGCTTTGTCAGAAATTATTTTATATCATTAGCTCTGGTTCAAAGCTTCCCAGACGTGTAGGCAAAATTGTATGAGGGTAAGACAACCTAATTAAAACGAAGAGCTGGGAGTAGAATACTAGGTGCATGAGGAGAGGGGGGGTAAAAATTCCTTCTGCCTCACTGTAGTAGCTGACACCTTCCTCGGCAGGACCAGCAGCAATGAGCGGAGAGGGCTGTATGGATAAAACATATGTGTTACCTTTCTGGATGGTACATGATTCTAGCCGCTTGCCTTTGGATTTTATACGCAAAGCAGGTGGTCTTTTACCCCTGCTTCTCTTACATACTCAGTTGTCTATGCCTAAATGTGGATTGTTAGAAGCAGTTCAGCACCAGGAAGAATATCTAGCTGCACAGTTATTCACTTCCTCCAGATACATTTGTCTCCCATTTGCTTACCTATCCACCAGGAAATGTAGAAATACCATAAAACAGCTGGCCTCTTGCTGAGATTAATATTCTGTGTTTAGCTTCAAACTAGCATCTAACAGCATTGCAACCTCTCTGCCTGTTTCTACTGAACTTCAGATCTAACTAAACAAGATGCATGCATAAAAGGTTGTAAAGGCCCTAATAATAATTACATTTAAAATAATTTAAGTCAGCAAAACTGATAATTTCAGGTAGGATAACTTTCTCACTCAGGAAAAAATTAGTCAAGGAGCTCCCATAACCACTGATTTTGCTTCTTAGCAAGTCCTGCAATACTATGGAAGTCTTAGAAGGCGTGATGAGATTTGGAAAGGATGAGCTAAAAAACTGTATCCTGTTCCTCTGAAATCAATCCTGACACAGTCTTGGTAAAACTAATATGGAACATGGTCTGTCATGAGTTAAGGAATTGGTTATATAGTTAATGCCAATCAGCACGTGTTTTGTAGAAAAGAGATCCTGTTGAACAAACCTGTAACATAGCATAATTGACTTCTGTAAGGCAATAGGCTTGGTGCAGTGTACTGGGTCAGGCTGAGGTGGAGTTCATTTTCCCCATAGCAGCCCTCGTAGTGCTCTGCTTTCCACTGGTAACTAGAAAGGGGTTGATAACACACCAGTGTTTTGGCTACTGCTGAGCAGCGCATGCACAGCATCAAGGCTGCCCCCCCAACATTCCCCCCGCCATAGGCTGGGGGTGGGCAAGATCTTGGGAGGGGATATAGCCAAGACATCTGACCCAAACTGACCAAAGGGATATTCCGTACCATATGACATTGACTCAGATATAAAAGCTGAGGGAAGGGAGGAGGAAAGGGGGGCATTCGTTTTTTACAACATTTGTCTTCTGGAGCAACTCTCATGCGTACTGAAGTCCTGCTTCCCAGGAAGTAGCTGGACATCATCTGCTAATGGGAAGTAGAGAAAAAAATCTTTGTTTTACTTTTGCTACTGCGCATGGCCTTTGCTTTTGCTTTTATTAAACTGCCTTTATCTTGACCCACAAGTTTTTTTTCTTTTCCATCTCATTTTCTCCCTGCCTGTCCTGATGAAGAGGGGAGTGATAGAGCGGCTTGGTGGCACCTGGCATCCAGCCAACGTCAACCCATTACACATAGCATGCCCACGAACAAGTCTGGCTAGTCCTAATCTGCCATAAAATTAATGTGAGTGATAAAAAGGCTTTAAATGAAAGATGACCAAAAAACCCCACTAGAAAACAAGGAATTCTTCCAACAAAGGAGGATTTGAGGTGTACCTGACAATTTGGTACATACTACATTATGGTAGGTTGCAATCCCTCATGAGCCTGGCTCATACCATCGGGGCATAAGCTACAATTCCTGGAAGGGAATGCATCCTGAGGAGGGTATGATTTCATGTTTTTGATATGAAATGAAAGCATGTCAATTATACTGAAGCAAGATTTCATTTAAATTTGCTGACAGAAAATGAATCTATGAAAAAATTAACTTCTTCCAGGAAAAAAAAGTAGATTTTATGGAAGATGAATTTTTGTCTACTAGTCATCTGAAACAAAAAATCCTAATGAACTCTAAAAGTTTATGGTCATACTTTTAAAAACAGTGTAGGTTAGTATTCCAGTATGAGGCACTCTACCCAGGAATGCAGAGACACTGGAAAGGGTCTGGAGGCCATGAGTATAAGCAGTTGCATCTTTGCTCTCAGTGCAATGGGCTAACATAA
Source organism: Egretta garzetta (assembly GCF_000687185.1). Classification (NCBI taxonomy): domain Eukaryota; kingdom Metazoa; phylum Chordata; class Aves; order Pelecaniformes; family Ardeidae; genus Egretta; species Egretta garzetta. The sequence goes on from NW_009258727.1 coordinate 792,707, forward strand.
GTCTTGGCTGTACAAGGACATGAATATCAATTAAGAATCGTAGGTGCTTTAATCTTTTGTATACTGATGAGACCATAACTGAAAAAACCTCAACAATTTCTGGTTTAAAAGTATTCTGAAAAAGTGAGAATCATTCAAAAAAGGTTAAATGAGAAATTTGGGGTTTGGAAAACATATTTCATACTGAGAAACTTAAGAAGCTTCATCTGCTTATTTTGTTGAAGAGAAGACTAAGGGATGGTTTGATCATGGTCTATGACTACCTACCTGACAAACAGATTTCTCATAGCCAGTTCCTTAATCTAGCAGTAAAAAACATAATGAGATTTAGAAGTTGGAAGCTGAGGCAAGGCAAATTTAGATTTGAAACATGGAACTCATTTTTAACACTAAAGGTAGTGAAACATGGGCATAACTTACCGAGGAATGTGGTTAATTTTCTACCAGGTGGACCCTTTATTTTAGGATTGAATGTCCCTCTGAAACACATGCCGTAGTTCAAATAGAAATTACCAAAAGTTTTCTGTGGCTATGTTCATCTGAAAGTAAAACAAAATAATATTTTGATGGTGGCTTTCCAACTTAAAATTTATGAGTTTTACCAAGAGTGTAAAAATACGAACTGAACATTAACCACTCCTAACATCTACTTGAGACCACAGAAAACATGAAACTTCAGATCTGAAATGCAAATAGCGTATTTTTAAAGGAGTGATGATTCACATGTTCATAACTGTGGAAATGTCAGCTCCTTCACTCCCTACCAAAACATGAAAAAAATGAGAAGAATGTTCATCTTCTAAGTCTTTAAAATCTGGCTCAAGCAATGGGTCATTAGAGCCCCATATAAGTATATGTTTGGGAACTCAATCATATGTGCCAACCCTATGCAAACGGGGATAAAAATCCTTGGGCCACAGCACATTGCTGGGCACTTAGCTTTCAGCATGGCTTTTACAGAAAACTCTTTCTGAAATCCTAATTCTAATAGCTAAATCATACCATTTTTGTTTTCCAGGCACCTGGCCTCTTTGTTGTAATGTATTTCCTATTGCATCCCTGTATCTTTGACAGCCAGGCCAGATGTTCATTTACACTGGAACTGATATGAGGATGGAGAGCTCTTTGACAGAAGTGTGTACCAATGCTTGACATTGCCAAAGGATCAATGACAAAAAGCTTTATCTGTTTAATAATCACACCTGTCCTATGCCTAATGGCTTTAAAAAGTTAGCTGGCCCCTGACTTTTTCTGGACTAATGCAAGTTAGTTGTGAACTATGAACCTGTGAAAAACTTGATTTTTCTTTGGCAGTTTTTAGATCTTCCAGTGGGTTTCCTCTTCCTAGGAGAAACCATATATATATTTTAAAGAACTTTGGGAAGTCTGGTGGCTTTGAAATGAAACCAAACAAGCTCGTGAATCCCTCTGTGAAGGACCTGGCATTTTTGCGGTAAGAAAACAACACAGGTGGTATATCTTGAAGACCCAGTCAAAGATATTGTTAGTGTTCAGAGCTTTGAATGGAAGTGGAGGAGCCAAACTGTGCAAGTTAGTTGTGGATGTTAACCAGATTTTATTAATCATTCGTCTATTTTTTTGAAAATCACTTCCACTTCTTATTCACCTTGCCGGTGCTTTCTACAACTAATAATAGGACTCCCTCCTGTAACAGATAATGGTATCACTTGGCATTTAATTTAATCAGTGCCATGCTTACTTGACTTATTTGATCTTGGCAAAAGGTGGGGGGAAAAGGCAGTTTCTCCTGAAGGTGGGATTCTTCAGTCTAAGTTTTATAAAAATTGGCAACATTAGGATGAATAAAGCACAGAAAGAAAAAGGAAGTGAAGAAGTGCTGGTAAAGAAAGGTGACAGAAAGGTAAAGGCAATTTGTATTTTGTATTTTATGGGTGAAATTAAAAGAAAATATTGTGGAAGCAGAAAGGGTATTTAGTATGAACTGAGCCTGTGTTTGGGCGATAGCTGAGAGATAAATATAATGTGGAACTTGGCACAGATACACAGACGCCTGAGCAGCTTCTGGAATCACTTCTCTTTCAGTATTCATCACATACATCACAATGGAGCTGTTTGAGAGGCATAAATAAATGTGACTCATAAATTTAACTGTGTTAGGCTAACAAGTTGCACTAAACTAAATAAAATAAGGAAAGAAACTTGTTAAACACAGTGTGCGGTAGTATTACACAAGAAATGAAATATGGCTCATGTCCCCAGCTGGAGGAGCACTCGTGGCTTATCTTTACAGGTTATTTGGGAACAGGTTGGCACACATGGCCCATGAGAGCTTAGAGCAGGCATCTGCTAAACAGGTATAAATCACTGCAAAACCGAGTAGTGTAGCTGTATTTCTGAAGTGAACAACCAAGACACATTTCCATTATAGTTTCCCTTGTCTCCCTTCTCTCTGTGTCTCTAGTTTAATTTCTTTATTTTCTAAAGGAGGCAGGACCTGAAGCATTGACCAGGGTTGTGGGAAAGTTCAGCTGCAAGCTCAGACTGTGTCCAGCTCTACAGACTTTAGCACATTGTTTCATTTCTGTTTGTTTCTATTCTCACGTAGCTCCTGTCTTTATACATTTTCTTCTTACATGTCATTGGATAAGATGCGCAAACTGCAGCTGGGATGGGGACCAAAATTTTGGAATCTCATAGGCTTGTTGCTGGGTGATGGGAGAACTGTGATGCATAAATAGGCTGATTTATGTAGGCATGGTCCAGTTAACCCCCAGAGAAGAAGTTAAGACCTCTGGTTGTGCTCCTTCTTAGATGTTACAGCACAGCTTATGAATTAGGTCATGAGCTGCTTTAAATCACAGACATGATCCCTTAAAGAAGATGAAAATCACAGCTGAGTATGATCGTCATCCACATGCGGTGTTCTTCACAGGAGCTCAGCCGTTGCTTGGCCAAGACTGAGGGTTGCTGGAGGAGGCAGGGTAGGCTGGTCTGCTCCCACCCACCTTACCCTGCCCATTCCTGCCAGTGAAAGAGCCCGCCTTCCCAAGGGTGTGGACTGGTCCTATCTCTTGCTTACCTGAAACTTGGTAATTAAAGGCCTTCCCCTTTTAATTGAACTGACCTGTTCTGTTGTGCTTTGCACTGAACTTGAGGCTGAGCAAGATGTGCTCAATCTGACAGCATGTGCTGAATCGTGTGTGGGAAACTGCTCAGGCAGCTCTTTGGGGAATTTTTAGCTTGGAGTTCGGTTATTTTTTTTGTTTTGTATCTAGGCATTAACACTTGAGCACAATTTACGTACTTACTGTCATTGTTTCTCTTATAGAAATCTGCTCTTGGAGTGATTATTTCTTGGAATTTCCATGCCTTGACCTTTGAGAAGATTCTCTTCATTTATTGGGGCTTTACAGACGGTCAGATATCTTAGCCTTTGACTTGAGCTCAAACCAGTATTTTAAAAGTGCAGGAATTTAAGATGGTTTGTAGCTCCAGCCCTGCACCCCTTCTTCATGAAAGAAGAATTCTATTAAGATCTGCTTTGTAACAGGCCAGTAATGTTTGCTTTAGTCCTATAAGGCTTGCCTCTGCATCTGCATAACTTTCAGAAAGCTAAACCTAAAATATCTCCATTGGTTCTAGTGAGAATTTGGCCTGAACAGCAACTGTAGACTTCCAATATTTTCAAGTCACAGGAAAAAGTTTTGTTGTTAGAAACTATTTTTTTTTTATATTTTCTTTGAAATAGCACCGAAGCATAGTTCCTAGACACATTCATTTTTTTATTGATCTGACACTCAGAGTATATGATTTTGTTTTGTCCTTTGTTACAGTAAGCCTTTACCTTAGACCCTTACTGTACTGATATTTATTATTATTGTTTTGCCTGTTTACTATTTGTTTTACCTATTTATTACTATTTTGTCTATTAATGCTGTTTCCACTTGGAACCCTTTCTAACAACAGTGTTTTCATAATGCATAAACTGATGTAACCAGATGTATATTTCAGGATCTTCTGCACTACATCTATCTTATTTGTTCCCCTCACTACAAGACACTGAGGTGCATGGTCCAAACAAGGGCATTAAAGCTGGTGAAGGGTCTGGACCACAAGTCTTATGAGGAGCAGCTGATGGAACTGTTTATCCTGGTTGTTTATCCTGGAGAAGAGGAGACTGAGGGGAGACCTCATCGCTCTCTACAACTGCCTGAAAGGAGGGTGTAGTGAGGTGGGCACTGGTCTCTTCTCCGAAGTAACAAGAGACAGAACGAGAGGAAATGTCCTCAAGTTGCACCAGGGGAGGTTTAGATTGGACATTAGGAAAAATTTCTTCACCAAAAAGGTTGTCAAACATTGGAACAGGATGCCCAAGGAAGCAGTTGTGTGCTCACCCCCCGAGGTATTGAAAAGATGGGTAGATGTGGTGCTTAGGGACATGGTTTAGTGGTGGACTTGGCAATGTTACATTTATGGTTGGACTCGAGGATCTTAAAGGTCTTTTCCAACCTAAACAAGTCTATGATTCTATGATTTAAATTACCTGCAAAAGTATTTTGCATTTCAGCCAAAAAGCCCTAGCCTGTCAGAAGATGGAGCATAGAAATATCAGTAGTCATCTCCCAACCATCTTCTCTTAGTAATTTGTAATGATAAGGGATTGAAAATGAAATTAAAATTCTTTTGTAATTTCATTATCCTGGAAGTGATTTTATAGCCTGCTGAGAATTAAACGTTGAGGTACAGCACAGTGTACAAAATAATTCCTGTTTTAATACATTTTTATGACCCTCAGAGGAGCAGAAGCACAGCTCAGCTCAGCATTAGCCTGTGTATTGCTCAGCTTTCCAGGTCTTTAATTCAAAATGAAAATTAAACAATATTCCTTTTACCAGAGTAGTTCATCCAGAACTAGCTAAGAAAATCATTTTTCATTTTGAAGGGCTCTTACTCAAACCCTTTGAAGGTGGCTTTTTTAATTGTTTAATCCCAAAATTGAAAACCCAGAATCCTCTGTAATAAAAGATGTGGAGCCCCTATGCACTAATTGCATTGCCTGCCCATTAGAGCTGATATGCACTAGTTAAAAAGCTATGATACTGCGCATAAAAGCATAACGCCTGAAATAAAATTCGCATGGTATCCAACCCTGATGAAATTTTCAAGAGGTTCTGCTAGACTTTCAGGTATCTGTGTAAATAAAACATTAGTATTTTAGTATTATTTTGATAATTCCACCATTAAATCCCTAATGAATAGTAGATATTGCGTGTTTGGTTAACCAAGTTTCTGACCTCTGCAGCAGATGTAAGATCAGACAGCAGTGGACTTGATGCTGAGATCACTACAGATGGCAAGAAAGAGTTCAGCTGATACATGAGAAGCAGAGAGCTGGTTAACTTCTTTCACAGGATTTTCTCCTAGGGTCTGGCATGAACCTAGCCCAGAAATACAATGGGTTCCCTTTTTAGTTAATCCTTCAGCTTGCCTATGACTTCCTTCTCGGCAGCTCACCTCCCATGACCCTTGCCAATGGCACAGCAGAGCTCCCTGTGAACGCAATGGGTTTGCCTCTGATTTCTCCATCATGGAGACCCTCCAGTCCCCTCTGGGACACTCTGCTGGCTTCTCTGCCCTTGCTCCACAACCTGTGGTGGCAACAGGACCAAGGTTTAGGAACTGGCTTGAATATGATGCACGCTGGCAGAGGCACCTAAGAAATAGTTGCCAGCTGATGCTGCTCTGCCTCCTTGGCTGGACATAGCCCTGAAGAGAACCATAACTTATGTCCTGCCTCCTTAGTATATGCTGAATATAGCAGAAAATTTGACTTGTTTGCTGCACACTAATTCCTTCTTCCTTCTGTGATTTTTCCCTCCTCTGTTTTTGTTTGTTTGGTGGTTTTGGATATTCATTTTAATTAATTTGAAATGAATGAAAACACCATTCTTTTGAAACAAATGAAGATATTCCACGATCCATAATCTTTGCATTCTCTGCTGAATCCAGCATTTTCAGTGTCATCCCCAGCAGCGGTATCTGCTGCCTTTGAAGTCTTTGAAGTCTCCACAGCTCAGGCTGAAGGCATTCAAAAGGGAGAAAGTAGCAGGTCGGGGGAGGTAAGGGGGAGAGGAAGGATTTTTTTCTTTACCTACAGCCACTCTTTACACTGTGAATGGTAGAATTAGAACACTTAAAAAAAATAAAGCAACCCATTGATTTTCCCTTCAAAAGAAGTTTCAGCCTAAGCCAGGGTTATTTGAAAACCTTCTTAGGTAACAGACAAAGTGTGACCTGATGAGGTTGGAACCCCAAGTGCCCATTTTAGGGGGTGGAAAAAAAAGGGAATGGATTTTCTAAAGATCTTCATATTTCCAGTGTTTTAAAATATCCTGGATAGGAATCACAGTGACTATATATTTTGGGGGAAAACCACGAGAAGAAATGTACTATTAAAACCGATTATAATTTGCACATCTTTGTACAGCAAATTTGTCTTGCTATTCAATTCCTCATGTTGGGGAGGGGTGTTGTTAGCTCA
>NW_009258727.1:799283-821344 GCF_000687185.1 Egretta garzetta
TAGAGCAGGGTTGCAAAGGGCCACAGGAGCTATCAGTTGGGATAAAGGGTGGGAGCTATCAGGTGTTCAGCTAATGCCACACAGTGCAACCAAAGGGTAGCCACAGTGCAAGAGGAAGATATGCAGGCACACTCACATTGTCTCTGGACATGTCTGTTCTGAAATCAGAGGCAGGGTACATGTGACATGGAGCTTCAGCTAATAAATGCAGCAGAGAGGATTATCTTCTCAGACGTGATGCTGTGCTAATGTGGTCACACTACTTCGGACCCTTGATACGTACTCTAGGAGATGTGCAGAACATACCAAGTTCCTGAACAGTTCTCAACCCGTCAATGCAAAATACTTGACAGTTGTTAAAAAAATATTTGGGGCAGTATTCCTGAAATACATTCTGAGAGACTGGAGACCTACTGATCTGTTCAAAAATACCAACTTGACAGCTTGAGTTAGAGGATGACTAGAAAGGTTTTTAATATTGGCACAGTCTCATTCAGAGCTGAAAAACTGATATTTTGTAAGAATGAACTGAAAAACCAGAGGGGAGAAATATGAAATCGGGTCTGTCAAAATGTTTTATTTAGCTAATATTGAGATATTTTGTGTGATTTTTCTCATTTGGAAACATATTTGTCTGTTAATTTAGTTATCTCCTGAAAGGCATTTTGACCAAGAAAAGAGACCTTCATGATTTTGAAAATGTCAGAATAGAATTCCAAACCTTTTAAAAAAAGTAATGAGAGAGGGTCATTTCTGAGGAATTATGTCAGGAAAGACCTGGGCTAGCTTTACTGATGCTTTCTGAGAATTTATTTGTCACTGGAAAAATTGCAAGTTGCTTTAGGCAGAGGAAAGTTGAAGGAAAACTGCCAGCTAGAATAGAGACTGGAACAGGGTCCCTGAGTCAGTAAGGAGCATGCCTTAAAATTAGAGTGTAGCCTGTGTTACTTACCATCATGAGTAATTGCACTCATCAGGTAAAAGATACTATGATCCAAAGAAGTTGACTGTTGGATACATCCTTAGGCCATAAGACACTTTGGTTATTAAGGGCAAAAATAAGAACAGAATAACTATCTTTGCTATCAACAATGATGAGAAAAGCAACTCAGAAAATTTGCCTGACAAATATATGGGATTTTACTCAAGTATGCTCACCATATTTCTCTTCAGTCTTACTGAGATATAACAGGAGGTAGAGAAACCTTTATACACATTATCTCCAGGGCAATGTTATATTAATAGGAAAGGACCAAAGCATCACAAAACAGAATTTCTCTCTACCTTGTGTTACAGTATGTGATAATATATGCAGTATCGCTGGAAATGTGTTACTCCTTTGGATGAAAATAGCGCAATGAATAATAAAAATTATGCTAGGTCTGTGCAATGCAACTGTTTTTCAGCAAGGTTAAGAGTGCTGAACTTCATTCTTATGAAATGGAGTATCTCAGTTTGTAAAACTAGAAATGTAATGAAATATAGGAAATGTTCCCTAACACCCCAGCTAGGAAACCACACCCTTCTCTTTACCAATGAAGATTAATCCTCCTTTGTGTATTTGTTAGTGCTTTTCTTGCGTGATGGTTGAATGTTGGAAGTAATGGACTTTTTATCACTTCATTTGGGAAACTGTTTTGCAATTGAATACATCTTTTAATGTCACCCTATCTGGAAGCTTTTTGTGTACATTCATTTTCTTAATCTTACTGATTCCCTCCCATCTTTAATTCCTTAAATAACTAAGAATTTATTTCACCACTTAAGATTTTTACTCCTGCCTATATGCTTTATATATGCTATCTCTATGCTTTCTTTTTTGTCACAGCTTTTATTAAATTGAATCTTCTGTCATCTAATTCCCTTTCCAAGTATATCTCTCTCTTTTTTTAACCCTGTTTCCAAGGCACAGTGAGGGAATAGAGAAGGGCCTCACAGACTTATGGGCTAATTCTGCCCTTTTTGGTTTTCTGCAGAGGCACACTCAGCTTCCAATATTTATAATTTCTACATCTGAAATTTGTTTTGGTCTACTCAACTTTGAACAAAACTAGTCTGTTGGCTGTGAGCAACCTGCTTAATAAATTTTAACTTGTTATCCACTATGTGTAGCATGTGTTTTACTTTCCAACTGGTTGATTATAATTTACATGACACATGTTGTGGGAGGGGACTCCAGGAATTTCAAGATGGTAACATGAATATTTTCAACAGGGACATATAATCACAAGTAAATAGAGGACATTGGCTTCCTTTGAATAGTCTTGTTAAAAAATCTTTCCTGCTAATGTGACAGAAAACCATGTTTCAGATACTGTTTGTGTATGATACAATATTTGCATTAGCACCTCACCATTATGACATTTCTCTTTGTTTTCTTGCAGGGTTGTTTTTTAAACTAATGAATCAGACGTTATGCTATTAAACAAAAACTAGCCTTTTGGCCAAATGAAACATGCGCAGCCTTTGTTTAGCCTGTCAGTTGCAAAAAGAATTAGTGTCATGTCAAAAAATAAGAATTACTTTCCTTCCTGCTCACATGATATTAAGAAGAATAAAATTTGGCAGGCCTGTTGGGCAAACTGAATTTTTCTTTTTTCTAAGATCTTTTGCTTTTTACATTCTGTGTACTGCTATGCTCTGAAGGAGTTGAGGTTTTTGATATCCTCAACATTTATATTTGCCATGACATTTAATGTAGCTTGTGAGCCTTATAAAATGAAGGATTTTTCAGACATGGGACATGCTAGCATTGATTTGAAGGCCTGCTTGTCAAGGTCCATCTCAGTTTTGAAGTTATGACCTCTTAGTGCTGGGTTTGTATCTCCTTAGTGTGCAAATTCAGCCTAACAGAGGATATAAGTACAGTTATGCCAGAGACACTGTATGTGTATCTGTTTTGATTATTGGGATCTGCATGACTGTTCAGGAGTTACACAACCAATGGGGATTTTCAGATCTTCAACACCTAAGGTGACCAGAGTGAAACTATCTTTCTTCAAATGTCTTTTAAAATTAAAATGAACAAACAATCATTTGTTATCATATAAAATTAATGAGTGGCTCCAGTGGTGCTCCAAGTGGAAGCGAGATTTTTTTAGAATAAAACCCCTATTCCCAGGCAGTGCCCTGGAGGAGTCAACTATTGATGTCATTCTAACTTATGAAATCCACCAACATTTTCAATCTGAGTTTTGATCTAATTGTTGTAAAAACGTCCTATACACTAAAAGCTACTGATGACCTTCAAAAGTAGCTAACAAAGGCTTGTTCTCTGCTTTAGCAGATTCAGTATTTCAACTACTTTTCAAAAAGGTACATTGGATTCTTCATATGATTGTGGTTGATGAAGCGACTCTGAGGGATAGCTCTACTCTCATTTGTCCATTTGTTAATACAATATTTTTCTTCAATAGCTAGACAATTTTTAAAACCCCCAACCCCTATACATTTTCAGATTCCCTAGGGGTTTATATTGCAATTTATGACCTTTTGTCCTCTTACATTTCAGTTTTGAGCGATTTTTCTGTTATACCTATTTTTATTGTACTGTAAGAATTGATTGTGATTATCTTAAAACTGTTCCAGTTCTTGCCAACTGTTTGGGAAATGGCTCTTCTAAGACTTTAGCATTAAGTTGAAAGATTTCATATTTATTTAATTGTATAAGCTTATTCCTCCTATCGGTATTGCTGGTGATACAATTGCTTCTATGATACACATTTGGAAAGCTGAGAATCTTCTTTGTTCTCATTCTGTCACTGGAACTCCATAATAAATGTCACCAAGTTGTAGCTCATCCTTGTAGAAATATCTCTGAGCTTAGATAATGTTGGACCAAGTTTTTCTGAGCTGAATTAAGAGAAGTTATAGTAGGGATTAATTTGGTCCACTGTACGCAGCCTAAGCTGGTTTGGGGAATTTCTGTCCTACAGATAATTTTTAACCTGTTGACTATGACTTCTCTTTCAGATTTGCAGAGAATGGGAGCTATGGTTAGCAGAAGATTTTGCCTTGTTTCTCCTTCTCTACGATACTCCCCCCTCTTCTCATCGTAGTTCGATGTGGTAGGATGGGGAACAGTGCAACAAAATGTACTGCCTTCTTTGTATAATGGCTTTAATCTAATACACCATATGGAGTTCCATGGTAGAGTTTAAAAATAAGAAGGAAAGCAGGGATAGAAAGTAGAAGTACAGCAAAGAGGGAAATATGTTATAGATCATATCAGAAATAGATGGAGAGGCATCATTCACGACAGGATCCATTTCAAAGTTGTACAGTAAAGAAGTTAGGGACACCATACTCATGAGTTCATGATAGATGATGAACAGCATGGTCTCTACAGACTGGCGCCATGAAATCTGAGGCTTGGCACAGCCACAGAGGAAGCAGGAGGGCTGGAGGCATGTGTAGGAGCAAGTCTGGAGAAGCAGTAGATTGATTAAAGTTGTCAGTGTTCCCATCACAGCCCCTTCGTTTACACATGCTGAGCCTGATGCAGGTTGACTGATACACACACCACTCCTTTCTACGTCTTATCAGACCTGGAGTTAATGCTGGGCAGAAGGGTAGCTGGCACAGCAAATGTGTAGGCTTACTGTACACAAAGTCATCCCACTGCTTAGGAATTTTCAGCTATCAGCAGCCCAGACTTGTTTTTGATGTGAGGAATTCCAGCTGCATTTTGAGAGATGACAAGACTTTTCAAAAGAAAAAAGCCAGGATTCTCACAGTAGGCTGGCTAGAAATTAAAATGCCTGCCTCCCATCTGGTGTCCCCTGTCACAGATTCAGTCTGCTGCCTGGAGAAAGACCAGAGCTCTCCATAGCGTGAGGAAGGCCAACAGAAGAGGCACCAGTGATTTCGTCTGAAGGAAGCCTTGTGTTCTCCAGTTTGGAAGATACTTGGTCAGTCTCATGCTCCCATCAGGTGTCCCTCTTCTCCATGCAGCACTGGGGCATCGCAGTAGTCCCAAGGTCCAAGGTGCCAGTGAGGGAGAGAAACTGAAGCTGGCTAATTGATGTCAGCAGTAAAAAATGAAGGCGATAACACCATCGTCCAGCCAGTCAATGGCAGGTGCTGACTGGGAACAGGGACCTGCTGAGAAAAAGAGAAAATATTGCAATTCTAACTTGAGAAGCAATAACCATTTTAGACAGAACGTGAAGGATTGTTTTTATTTTCTAGTGTGATCAGCAGATCTCCATGCTCCTTCCATCCAGGCAGATGCCAGCTCTGTAGTTCTAGAAACCTTTTTTCACTGTTCCTATTTATACTATAGGAAAAGTAAATACTTAGATTGATCTACAATCAGATGTTCCCCTTCCACAGCTCAGCATAGAGATGGCGATGAATGCAGCTCTGATGTTGACAGATAAGAGGGCTTATCTAAAGGGGAGTGCCAAAGTGACAGAAGGGTAAGCTCTCCCTTTTCCTTCATAGGATGTTCCCCAGCAGTGAATAAAGCTTAAATCTGGTGTATATCAGACTGAACTCTACCAAAGAACTTAAATGGCTTACAGATTTTGAGCGCTTTCTGCACTAAACCCAAGTACGGGTTTATGTTTTAATTTTCTTGGGTGTAAAAAATTCTAATATCTATAGTCCCCCAAGCTTCATTGTACCATTAGATAATCTACAGGACCTTTTCTTATTGCCATTATCATTGTAGCTATTGCTATATTTATTACTTTGTTTCTATTTACTGTGTCCAAGTAGTTCAGATGTAGGTGCTGCCAGCTGATGCTTTTCCCTGGTTGCACAAGATGGGGCTGGCTTATTGGTTTCAAGCAGGGTGCTCTACGTGCTGAAAAGTTACAGAAAGAGGTGAAATGTGACTTCGAGACAGAGCAGGGCTTCCTGGACACAGACTTTGCTGGGCTTGTGCAATTGGGAATTCCCAAAGAAGGAAAATGCCTGCTGTTAATGGCTTTTATTGAGTTAAGCTCACTTGGCTTTCTGTTCCCTCTTTGTAGGTAAACAAAACAAATCCAGGTGCAGGTCTGATTGGTGCTACTGATTTCTCAACCAAATGGAAACAAATCTGGAAACCACAACCCTGCCCACCTCCACCAACCCAACCATGTGAGCTGATACAACAACGATGTTTTAATTCTAAACCCTGAATCCCTCGGCACTGAGCATCTTGAGTGCTGAGAAGTGACAACAACCGGGCTGAGCAAAACACCCGGCTTCTTAGTTCCCCTATGCCCAGGCACAGCCTGGCATCCCCAAACATCTCAAGCATCTTTATGTTCCAGTTTCAGCAGGGTAGACCCAGCTTTGAGTTCAGTGTTTGACTGAAAACAGCCTTCTGCAAAACCTCCTTGGAAGGTTAGATCTGTGCTAGGCAGAGCCAGGGCTTTCCAGCCTGTCACAGAAGTAATCATTCTTTCCTGAGGCTTGAATTGATTGAAAACCTTCCACCCCTTTCTCAGCCCAGCAGCATGGCATATTTAGGTTGTATTGTCATCATCCCATCCTTTTCCCCACCCTTGTAGCAAGAGCAGGCTAACTAAGCCCTTTTTCATTTCAGACTCCTATTTGTTTCTGAAAGAGATGGATGTTATTTAAAATTCCATCCCACACATGATGTGAAACCAATAGATCTGCTTAATTATGGGAAAACTATATGTATGGGTATTCAGGAAAAAAACCCTGAGAAAATGTTTTTTAAATGCTGATTGCTAATGAGATCTAATGATACCAAACAGAGTGTGCTGCTCTAAGTATTTCAGCATGATAAATGTTTTAAAATTCTACTGAAAGAAACACCAAAATATGTTACAATGCCACTTAGCAAGACACCCTTGAGTGAAAGTAATAGGCACCAGGGAGTATTACTTCGGAAAGTGGGCCCAATTACACATATTACATATATCTTTCCTTCTGAATGTACTTCCTTTCTTCTTAAACAGTCAAAATTCCCAGCTGCTTTCATTGGGAGTTATGGCTAAGCAGGAATAAGCTTCACGTTACAGTTAATGTCAGCTTTCTGCGATATATGAAAAAGACATATAAGGTTAAAAAAAAAACAAAACAAAACCGCTGCTACCTCCTGCTGCTCAAAACACTTGACTGATCAGAATAAAATGTAGTGAATGATGAGAGTTAAACTTAGTGGTGAAGCATCTTAAATGCCTGAGAAATGATTCAAGCAGTGTTATGTGGCTGGGAACCTCATAGTCCCATGAGATCCCTGGAGCCAGACATTTAACAAGGCTTCTAGAGGGATATTTCCAGGCAATGGTTAATGTTCACAGAAAAAGAGGGAAGATCAAACCACATGTTTCAGCAGAGCTGCTTGAAAGCTTCACAGTGGTGCAAATAAAATCCAAATATTGTTGCTAAAGGATAGTGGACTAGACCCTGTTGGAGTAACGATTTTCCCACTGTGGGAAGCAAAGGCAGAGAAGAAGGGCCTTGTTAGCCTGGAGATCTGGGATGCTAGACCTCAGCTCCTTGCCTTTCAGAAAGCAGTGGCAGACTGAGGTTTCCACAGCGGTATCCCAAAAGCAATGCTCAGAGGGCAGGGAAGCCTGCTGCTGCTGCTGCTGACACCCCACGGCCCTTCCCCTCCTGGAGCTCTGCTATGGCAGTGGGTTCATTTTGCTGCCACTTGCAAGCTATTTTTTTTTTTTTCAAATGGCTACATATTTCGGCTACAGAGAGAAGCACAAGGGGGAAGCAGAGTGATTTGTACCAAATAGCTTTCGTTTCATTTTAGAGAAACACTTACCTGGAATCAGTCATTGCTGTCCTTCTCTGGTGGCAGATTTCTATCTTGCTTATAGCGAAGACCCATAATTCACTCAGTTAAGTGTTTGTATATTCTGCATTACTTTGGAGATACAAAACATGAATAAATCTCTGACACTTGTATTTCTTAGCACAACTTTTATTTATGTATAAATAAAAGTATTTTAATAGCATAAGGGGTATCAGGGCTACGCTTGATGAAAACTCCAGCAGAACTTAGATTCCTGCTTGTATCCAGAAGAAGTACTCCTTCTTTGCCTTATTACCATCCAATCTCATACTTCAAGTCAGGTTGTAGAGCTAGAGAAGGCCTCAAAATCTCAAGTATGTGAAGGATAAATGTAACATAAAATCTTCTAAATTAATAGGAAACAAAAGAGATTACTATGATACAGTAAGTATCAATATAATCTGAACGAAAGATCACTGAAGGTATGGGAAAAATTCTCCGTTACCTTGACAGGCTTTGAATAGGATCATGTTTTATATTGAAAACTCTGAAGTGATTATTTCCTTTGTGTGCTTTTCTACTTCCTTTCTCATTACTATATCCTCTATCCAGTAGGGATTATAGCTTTTATGGATAAATTATTGAATACTCCATTCTTAAAACATCAGTGGCATTTGAAAGTACAAGTTTCAGATATGTTTCAAAAACTTGTTGCACTGTAATCTTCCTCAAAGAAAATGAAAAGGCCAGTTTTTTTCATTGGTAGTAATAGGCTTTAGCTAGCTGAGCTTCCATAGAATTTAAAGTTCAGTTGTATCAGACACTGGCTTTTTATATAAACTGAGGCTTGTTTAGACCACTCATTGCCTCCTAGTATGTCCCTGAGGTGTGAATAAGTTTTTACTTTTGATTTTATTTCAAGGACATGGGATATGAATCCCACTTTTTGATGGATGAGTCCTTGTATAGAGTGGGTGTGGAATCTGAGACACTTTGGGCTTTGATCCCTGATCCTGAAAAGCATTGAAATAATACTATTCTTTCAAAATAGAAGACACAAAAAAACCCCAACTCCTTTCTAAGACAGGGAATTTCTTGGTGTTTCTCAAGTAAGTGGAAACTTAATCAGTATTTTGTAAGAATGGGTAGAAAACAGCAATGGAAGTCACACAAAAAAATCCTGTGAAATAATCAGATCACTAAAGTAAACCATGTAAAGTATAATGGATATTGCAAACTTAAAAATCCACACAAGCAATTGTAGAAACAAGTACAGTATACTCCTGGGCACTTTATAAAAATGCAGACATTCTGTCCATGATATAGTTAATATTTAGTATATGCTTGCCTACAATAGTTCTGCAAATGTAGGTAAGGTACATTACCTAACTGCCAACAGTCAACACAAAACAAAAATAAAAAACCCACTTTCATTTGCTCTATTTTGTCACCTTACATATCCCGCAATGCATCTTTATATATATAGGTAGCCTGCTGGTGCTTTCAGAATTGCAGATATAGTAAGTGAAGGTCCACCTTTACTTCCTATTCCCAGCTTTGGAACGCAAGCCAGGTAGGCTTACTTACATTTCTATTTGCACTACACAGAAATAATTCTTTCATCAGTTTTCCAACCTAAGAGCACGAGCTTTCAATTTTATGTAAGCTATCAAGACAATCTCCTATATCATGTTGTGCCCTCTAATATATTGTTACAGTATTTTGTATCTCTCATGGCTTGTAAGAGTATTTTGCAAAAATAACACATAAGCTTTTTCTCTCAATGTTTTCTTCCTAAAAGAAAAGTCATACAGCTAATAGTGGCTTGCAATATATCCTTCCAATCCACTAGAGAGATTTGCTGTGTCTTCCCTTTTTTCTTTTCTGGTCATGCCCACATTGAAGGAAAAAGAAGAATAGCCTTCCCCAATAGGTAAAATATATATGAAATACATTAGAAAAAAGTTAATTCAAATCCTTTATGCAAGTGAAAAAGATGGACCTTCTGTCATAGAGATTGAAACATTTGGGATTCCTATCTGCTCTACTCTGCAGTGCTACCAGCTCTGTCTTTTGGTCTTCCCTTTATTTTGCACTGCTGAGTCCAAGCAAGGTTCAGGTCTCATCTTGGCTTCCTGTAATAATGATGGCAGCAGCAACAAATAATAAAAAAGATCAGTGTTTTCAATATCGCTGGAATAATTTTCCCTGGCTACTGCAAGCAGCTAGACCTTTAGTTAGCATACAGATGCTAGTCTTCCTTTTTTGCTCAAGGTGGTGAATATTAGACTTCTCTATTAAAGCACAAATGGGAGACAGAAAACAAATAACTAAATAAAAGGCATAGTACCTGAAATATCAGCATAGCTGCTGTTCTTATAATGATTTTACAAATACTCTAATAATACAGAATAAAAAAAGTAAAGCCAAGGTAGAAATTATTTGAAGTGTCCTATGACACAAAAACAAGAGCAGTGCAAAATTGCTCACGCTGATTAGTGGAAAGAAACAGGCATTCCTAGGGTTTGATTTATGACATTGCTAAGTAAGTAAACATCAAAATTAGGTCAAATGAATTGTACATCTTAACTGCTATTTCTCTTCACAGAAAGGAGAATATCTAAGTGGATAGCTCACATTAGAACCCCTATGTGGTATACTAAATTTACACACATATGTCATGTAACCTAGCAAATCAGGAGAGTTGCACAATGTAACATATTGTGTGTCACATCGTGCCATGTCTTGAATGATATATAATGATTTACTGCCATTGGTATAGGATGAAAATACTGAGTAACCGAACAAAATAATAAATTGTTTGAAGGTAAATAAATGGAAGGAAATGTCTGATGTCCACTTGGTATTTAATTGTAAAAATAGTAATTTTCATTTCACTTTCAGTAAAGACAAATTTTGAAATAACGCAATGTCTTGAAAAAAAGAAATGTTGCAATTTTACTGGCTCTACTAATAATAGTCATATAGCAATAAGGCTGATAATATCATCACAGGATAAGGACCTCCATTCAACAAAGTCCTGTATGGAGATATTTTAAGTACAGGCTTAAATTTCGCATGATTTTTTCCTTGGTCCAGGGCCTAGATTAATTATATTTTTGGAGTAGTATGCCATGTGCACAAATATCCATACAAAAGATAGAACTCAAGCGATCCAGAAGTATTTATACATTGTTTTGAGGTCAGCTGCAATATAACGAAAGTGAGTTAGGGAAGTAGAAAAATACATGCTTAAACTAAAAAGCAAATACACAAAGAAAATAAAATTATATTATCAGTATTATTATATACATTAATGTACTTAAAAAAAATATTTGGCTACCTGAAAATAAGTCACCAGTTTGAACTAAATTTTTCTGAAACCAGTCACTGGTGACTATATTGGAGATATGTTAGAAGAACTGAGAGAAGAGTAAGCTTACATTGTCTTATCCCCCCTTTAAAGTTTCTGAACTGATTTTACATGCAATAGGATAGAGGAAGGAAGAAACTTGGCTTCGAAATATGCTTATTTTCTGCTTAAGAAAAGAGATGGCGTGTGCATAAATATCTCCCTCTCTTTATGTTGTGCATTTTTTCTCTCAATAGCAATAGAATTTCCACTTCTAGGTTTGATGGCCCTTAATCAGTTTTCATCAGGTGACAGATTCATGTTCTCCAGTTGTATGAAAGTGTCTGACATAAATGCTTGTTGCTTCCATAGTCGTATTCTTTTCAAAAAGTATCTGTCACGAGAGAACTTCAGGCATCAGAACTGCTTTTTACCCTCCTTCTTCTCTGCTATTCTGTACCACTGCACTGATGTCTCATTATACCTGTACAAGAAAGGCTATTATCCTTCACACGTTTAGCTGCTGATCTAAATGAAAGTACATTATCTAAATAGTTGAATCAAGAAGCATACAACTAAAGCTCATTTCAGTCTGATCTGTATTTCTTGGTGCTTTAGCAGGTTAACAGCTTCCTGTGAAATTACTTTATTCAAGGGTTTTCACCATAATTTGGTCATAATGTGGTCTAGACCAAATGGTAATAAGAACTTGCAGAAAATCTGCAGTTCATTTTCGTTTTATGTCTCAGGAGGAAAACGGGTCTTTTCTAAATAATTCAGAAATTACTTTCAGAAACAATATGCACATTATCAAGCATAGGTCTAATAGGGAATTTATCTAACAATGCAGAGTGAGTATTTCAAACACTTATCATAGCACATGAATATTGTGATATTGAATATCATCCTATTAATATTAAATGGTCAGTTAGTTAAGTCGCTGCATATTTACAGCACTAATACTGGAAATAACACACAAATTAAGTTCTTTTCTGAGAGCCGTGTATTTCATGCTCTCAGAGGATCTCAGTGGCACTGTAATAGTATTCTATCTATGCCAGCATATGTTATTATCATTGTGGAAGTTTATACTGGAGATCATTTTGTCATTAATCTAGGCTTCTGGAAAACTTCAGAACAGGAAGAGCATGTCATGGTAGAAATCAAACAAATATATCATCTAAAACCAACAAAAGTGGAATTCAAGTATGCGTGCTGTATTTCCATTCTACACGCAGTTTGCTGGTTGTGATACTAACATTTGTACGTGATGTAGGCTGAAAACATTTAATTGGCTTTTGAAGGAAATTAATAATATTTTACAGAATTTTATGCTATTTTTTTCTCTTGTGGTTAAAAACTTCATATAAATAATTGAACCTGTAACAGCTTCAATGTTGCAGTGCTTTTTCATGTATACAAAGTACATCCTCCATTTCACCATAAAGATTCAGGAAATTTATCCAAATCTGAGATACTCTTAAAAATAGGCCAGATGTTTTACCTCTTCAGAAATCAACAAAGGGTTTTATTCTTCTGTTGTACCTCTCTGGTTGTCCATTGTATTTCCAGACTTCCTACCTGTTTAACTCTACGTTGTATTGAGCAAAGATGAATTATTGTTAATAGCCTTCTTGAAGGGCAGACGCCTCCTATTTCAGCATCGCAAATAAAAGGTTTTAAACACAGACCCTTTCCCTCACATAGGCCACAGAGAAATGTGAAGGACAAGGGGGAAAAAGAGACAAGCACACAGGCAACTCAACCAGCAGATCTGAAGTGGCTGTAACTTCTGGTAGGGCTATGTTTTGTGGGCTCCTGAGTAATGGCTTGCTTTGCTGGAGAGACTGCAGTCAGGAGAGTGCCCAGCATGTGCCTAAGCCTTGACAAAGGACAGTGATTCTCTAACTGGGTGGTTACAAAATCTGTTGGGTGCAGGGTGTAGGTGCTGGCCCTAGGGAAGACCTGTCTGTTATATGCAGGCTTCAGAATAAAAATTGTTCAGATGCCACTTAACACGTGTTCCTGAGTTGAAGGCAGCCTTATGTGTGCCATCTTTAACACCAAATTTTGCTTGCATTATGGATGACAACTTACAATCTTCCTCTAATTATGTGACTACCTACCAAGTGGGTGCATAGATAGTAAGAAGAGAATAACAGTGACGGGTGTTATTGTATCCTTACCGAAACAGCTGAGGGATCTAAACTGGGGATTTCGCTTTTCTTACTCTCTGAAGTGTGTCTTTTTTTAGAGGTACCTGAACTTGCTCCGAACAAACTGGGGCAGCTCTCCAGCATAGCTCAGGCATTAGCTCAGGTCTGGGAAGCAGCGAAGCCCTGTTGTCTCAGCATGCCACCCGGGGGAGAGCATGTCTGGCTTTGTTGCTTCCAGTTCTGGAACAGGCTTGGTTGCTGTGAGCTTGGGAATCTCTGTGCCACAGATGCTCACATGCCCTGAAAAGCAAATCCAGCCTATTACACTGCATACATCAGATCTGACACACAGTTGCTGCCCTTATTGCCATCCTAGTCAGAACTATAAAATTTGAAATTTACTTACTTATTTCATATCTTCAGTCTTTCTTACTTGCCAGACTTGCTGGTCTTCTCTTTGAAGTGCTTTCAACATTTTGAACTGTTTCTCCTCTCAAGATCTCTGCCTTTCACTTTTAGGCTGGGTGCTTTTTCACATAGCTGCACAGGCAAGAACTTTCAAGTAATAAGCTTTAGTTTTCTGCTTTTCCAACTATCATTTTCAATCTTACAGGCTGAAAGTGTTCACCCATCTGGTGCAGCAAAAGTTCTTTCGTTTCTTGTTTCTCTTTTTTTTTGTCTCCCTACCTCTCTGTCCAGACTTGTCTCCTTCTCACTGTTCCTTTTCCTCCCACTTTCATCTGTCTTCTTTTGACCGGTCTGTTCCTAATTTTATTTTATTTTCCACAGATCTTCAGTTTAAAAATCTCACCTCTGACTCATTCCCCTCAAAATGTATTCAAAGAAATATCTTCATTCCTCATATTTCTTCAAGACCCCTACAAGTGGGTTTTGTTTCTGAGGTTTTGGATAGATATTTCACTTCCATGACAGATATTTCAGGGTTCATATCACCGCATCAGAAATATAGTCAGTCCAGACTCATAAATCAGTATTACTAAGGTGTATCTGAAGAACTGAAACACTTTTATTGCAAACATCAGTGATAATATGGGCCTCAGAATTGCCCTGGAATATGGATGAGTACAAACCATTTAGGAACAAATATTCTGGCTGATAACTGACAGCCAGCCAAAAGCAGCCCCTGATAAAGATAAATAACCTGTACTCAGGGAAATTTTTTGCATCATTAAACATGGTGAGCATATTAGCTAGCAGGGGGTGGAGCTGAGCCCCTAAAGAGATAAATCTAAATTATGTGCGCTGCAGTGATCATAACAGTAATGCACCATCTTGGCTAACTAGCTGACATCAACGGGGAAGGGAATTTCAGATTTAAATGAACCAAACTAAAGAGCATTGCAGTACGCATACAGATTAATTGGAGCACATTCACGAACTTTTTACCCTTTTTCAGTGGTCCGTTTTCATTGGTGCCCAAAGCAGGAGTTTAGACTTTTCTTGTCAGTCTCTGCATCATTTTTTATTTTCACTTTCTTATGTGGTTTGATTAATTACTCCTGTATTTGCCTTCCATTAATCACCTTATACCACAGTTGTATCAAGTCTTGCCAAAATCTTATAGATGGATAGTAGAAGTTTAGTCGCATTTTTCCATAAACAGGAAAAAGTACTTAGTGATTATACACTTAATATTTCAGAAAGGGAAAGCTCTCAAATCAAAGCAAAGAAAACATTTAGTTACACACATCTAAACAATCAAATTGAGCTCTGTTAGAAGAACCTGAATTACATGAAATGTTTTTCTTAAAACGAATGAAATATATTTTTAAAAGCATATAAAGTGTATTTTCTTAGGATGAGGAATGTCTTAGTAAAAGATAATTGCCTGCTTTTAAATATTTGTCCTTTTTGTTTTCCGAGAAAAGTTTGGGTTCAAACTGCTAGAAGGTTCCTGGAGTGGAAAGATGAATATTAATTAGTTGAAGCTGACTTGGTGTAACTTGCAGTTCTGTGTTATTAATTGAGTCCATTTATTTCCTGTTGACATGGCAAGTAAGGAAATAAACTGGACGTAACAAACACATGTTTCAGTCAAAATCGCATATGCTTTTTAAGGAATAATTGGTTCTCAGGTATGTTATTGTCCTGCTAGTAAGTAAATCTGTTCAAGAGGCTCATAGATAAATCAGCGTTTTTCCTTCTTGTATATAAAGATCCACTTGCAAATGTCTAAGCATATTTGATAATGTGTCCTGAAAGAAGCATTAGAGTACAGAAATGTCACCTGCAAAGGGCAGTGCTTTTGCTCCATTCCTTGCCCAGTCTCTGCTCCAGGGCTGTGATTGCAGCTAAACAACTCCCGTGCATACCCCTGGGTATCAGACCTGCGGTACCTAACCATCCATCAGATTGCCCGGGCTGTTTCTCCCCATAGGGAAACAATGATGAAAGGCAGGAATTGCTTGCTTTGATGGTAGCAAGGAATTTTTCAGCTGGCTTCCTGTGAGGCCTGTGTTCCAGCTGGGAGGGCTGCATCTGACTGCAGTCACTCCATGGCCTGGATACATGGTTTAAATGGGCTCCTGCAAAATGAAGAACTTAGAAAGCTTTACCAGTGGCCAAAAGGAGCTTGTCCCTTAGAGGAGCAAATAAAAAATGGCAACTAGCATTTTATGATGCTGTTGTACCCTGTGGAGATACAACTTCTCAGAGTGGTTGCATTGTAGTTCATGGTATTTAGCAAAATAAGAGATATATCAAGAGAGATGATCAAGTACACTTGCTAGAGAAGTCCCCGTAAGGTAACAAACAGAAAAATTACAGCTTGACTGTGTGCTGAAACTGCTTAGCTCATTTCCAATACTGGGCATTCAACAAAGTGGATGGAGGGCAGGAAATCTCTTGACTGCATAAAACCTCTCCAATTTCAAGTTCTGATACTGCAGAGCACCTCAGCATGTACCTTGGCCCTCCTGGTACTGCTTAAAGCTGAACTTACATGTTTTGCTATCTGGGGCTATACTGAGGAGATAGGCAGCAGGAACGTTCTGAGGAGCTTACCAGAGCATTTGTGTGCAGGAGAATAGCAAGGAAATGTTAAAGAATATCTCCTACCTTGACTATACTCAGCTGTAAATAAAATGTAAGCTTGGGGATGATGGTACTGCTCCAGGTCTTCCTGTCAGTGCTGCTGGATATGACAACGAGCCTCTGGGAGCAAAATGTGGTTTTCGTGGAGCAGCTGTGAAACAGGGATTTTGTGTCCAATTTCTCTGTCAGGAAGCATTTTTACTAGTTTCAGTAAATCAACTGGTTTTGATGCTGAATGGCAAAGCCCCAAGTGAAAGACCTTGTTTAGGCAGACTTGACAGAAAATTAAAAAGAAACCCAAACCAGCAAAAATGATGTTTTCATAGAGTTCTCAGTTTGTCACAATTTGACTGAAAATTTATGACCATGTCTTTATTACTTACAGATGGAAAATATGGAGTATCTGATCTCATCTCCAACAATAGTGACTATTGCCATTGCTCTTGAGAAATTCTGGATTTATACACATGAAGGACTAATGTACCATCAGCTAAAGTGAGTAAAGGACAAGAAATACCAGACAGGTCCTCTAAGCACTGCTTTTCTGTCAGCAGACATTAAGCTGTTTTAAAAAGCTGCAACTTTTTTCATTTGAGAGCTTTGTCTCCAAAAAGGGTGCTGCAATTGGACTTCATTAAGGCTCGTGAGCTGTAAAAATGTTTTCCCAAACTGGTCCTTCCCTTTATCCTCTTCTCTCAGATGAACTGATCCAGCAAGGTGCATCAGCTGAGGTGTAACTTGTTTAAACCTTTGAATGGGCATTTGATTTCTATTCCTCTAGTCATGTGATTAAAGCTTCAGGCTTGCTTATATAGTATATTAAATTGAAGATTTCTCTTCCTCCTACACTCACTTGCTCTTTTAAGTCTTTATCTTTGCTTTTTTTCTGTGTTTTTTTCCATCTTCATGCTCTTGTTTTGCTCATGCTTTCTGTTCTGACTTGTCTCTTCTCTTCCTCATTTCTTATCTTTATTTTAATTTCATTTAGAGATTCCTAATGGAGTGAAATAACTGAATGAGATAGAATAGTAAAGTAATATCAACTTTAAATTTGAAGGCTGAGCAATTTTTCTCAGATTCTGATTGAATATTAAGTTTCATGAGACTCAGAAATTTTTTCACTGTACAGAGAAAACCAAAATCCCTTGAAGTCAATAGGAAGCTTTCTACTGACTTCAGTGGGCTCCTGTATAGGGAGTACTCGAATATTCCTTCTCTGTTTTGGGAAGAGTGAGTCTAGCAATTTTAACAATGCTATTTAACTGCCTAGGGAGAAAACCAAGCCAAATGAAACCATACCAAAAAGAAACAGGGCAGCGCAAAATGTCATATTCCTTGTGTTATCTACGCCCATAGTTTTGCAAAATGATCATGTAAGATCTAGGGAAGAAAGATTAGTCCTGCCATCCATTTACTGAAGGCAAAAAAAAAGCTTTGATATGTTTCTCTCAAGCTGTGAGTTATAAAGCTTTGTGAAAATAGAGTAGAAAAAAGCCCAACACCTTTGTGATAAAATTCTGAGTAAGCAGTTCCATGTGGACTGTCATTTTCTTTCCTAATTGCAAATGCCTTCTAACACCTTTCCATCACTTTATTCAGCATTTTTAATAATGAACAGTAAATGTGAGTAAATCGCATTGACCCTTAAGGTCCATATATAGATCAAAATAAACACACACAGATTAAACACGTTGTTGCTTTTACTGCAATGATATGCAAACAATTATATGCCAGGTCAGTCTAGGGCACCATTGATATTGCTTGCCAACCAATTTATTTGTGAAACCTCTGACCCCCTTTAATGTGCTTCTTCAAAGAGAGAGACCTAAGAGGCTCTTAGGTATGACTGATGGAAAATTGGCATGTCTTTTTTTTTTTTTTTAACCAGTTAAAGATTTAAAATAATTTTTGTGATTTATTTCTAACTTAAATGAAAGGTAAACTGATAGCAATTTAAAACCTGCTCGGTGATGCTTTCCTGAGATATTTTAAAACATACAGATTTGGATTCAGAAGAAATAGTAAAATAACATACTACAAAGTGTAATTGACTTTCATAATTTTTATCTGCTTTTCCATTGGCCCTAGAAGAATATCTCTGTCTGTTCTTCCAGGATATGCTTTAGGATATTGGCTTTATTGAAAATATTGTCACTTTAGCTAAAAGAGTGTTCGGGCATGAGATAAAGGTTTTTTTTAAAAAACACATTAACATGAGGTGATTTGCTTATATTGCTCTCATTATTATAACAGTTAGAATCTTACATTTGAATCATCAGCACAAGATTCAGAGAGGGGAAAACAAGTTTAGAGATGAATACAAAAGAGACAGTGTAAATTATGACAAAATGTTAATCTACCAGGGCTTAAAGCCAATTATATTTTTAATGCACTCTATCTGCTGTAGATCCTCAAAGGAAGTACACACAATACTGGATTAAAAAAAATGCACTACTTAGGATTCAAAAAATGAATTTAAATCTTTTAATGTCAAGTATTTCTAATAATTTCTAAATTTAATTAGTGAGCAGCATGCTCGATCAATGTATTTTTTAATGTGATTGCATTCTCAAAGAATGACAAAAACTAAGGCTAGCTAAGGTGTGTACTATCACACAATCAGAAAGTTGTCATCGCATATATTGTTTGACTTCTTGGAGAATGTAAAGTACAAATACATATGTATTTATAATTTGATTTTTCAAAAGCTATCACGAACCAATATCTTTTCTTTGTACACAACCATTTTCAGTTATAGCTCTTGACCTTTGTGCATTGTTCATATGAAATCAGAAACACAAGCAAATCCATGTTTACATTTGTCTGCTCTCCTCTAGCAGCTCATTATGTAATTAGCTGAGATTTTTTAACATCCTGAGCAAGATGCTTTTTCTGAGACAAACATGCATTGTCCTGATTTTTTTTTTTCTTTGATACGTGTGTTCTCTTAGGAGCAAATTCATCATGGTAGATCTTGATGTAATTTGTGGTAGGCGGGTGCTGATCCCTTTTAAATGCTGGTAATAAAAGGCAAACCTTTGAATGGTCTAATGAAGCAGACTGGAGTGAGATGATAAAGGGGGAGAAAAAGTGCTTGCAGTCAGGAAAAGGAAGCCATGTTCCTGCATTGCCAGCCACAGATTAGTAACTGGCAATTGCTAGTAGGCTCTGAAGGCTTCACAGAAGCTTGATGACACAAGATAAAAGAGACAGCATTTGTTCTGGCTAGGAGATGAGCTCATTTGTCCAAGCAGCTCTTTGTAGCCTGTCTCAATGGCACTAGTACCCTAGTTTTGCATATATTAAACTTGAATGGCTGTTTTTCATTAAGGTGCTGCTCTCCTCTAAGCATTCAGAACATTGATAGTTGTACAGACTAAGAAAACAGGAAAGGCAGTGGGTTGTCCTGAAGGAATTTTTGACCATGGAGCAGTTCCTTCTGTCTGCACTTGTTTGTGTTTGGTGCCAGCGTCAGATGGAGCAGCTCAGCTGTCACACCGAGGGCTGGGGCCAGCCCAAGGGGCTTGAACACTTTTTATGCACATGTTTGCAAGCAGGTATTGGGGTGTGTGTGTGTGTGCATGTGCACGCACACACGTGCTCATTTAGTCCTGTGGTTGGCTCCAGATGCATCACAATGCACTTAAGGCAAGAGAGTGATGTGACTGGCAAAATCAGCAGCTGTGGAATGGACCTTCTAGGGTCTCTTCAGAGAATACAAAACTCTAACTAGACGACAGATGTCACATGATGTTTGATTTAGGTCTTCCAGCATTTTCTAATTATTGCCTTAGACATGGAAAGTTGATGGTGAGGTAGTAGCTGGAGACATTTTCTGCAGCAGACGAAGGTTTTATCTTGCTTTACCGGTCTTAGAAGCTCAGCATCTAGTCAGAATTTATTTATTTAACCAACTCTCCTTGGTAGTCCAGATTGAGGAAGAGGCAATCACAGAAAGCAGTTCTTCCCAATTGCTTTAAACTCTAATCTGGTGTGAGACGAATTATTGTTTGGTCTCCTCCCTCTTTCCATTGACTACAGAGGCAGTGAGAAAGACTACCTTAAAACAGATATCTGTCTTTCAGATGACTAAAAGTATGTGAGATGAAGCCTACCCCAAAGACCGAGTGGGTTATTACATCTCTCCTTGATATTAGCAGGTTTGTTTCTCTGAAGTAGATGCTACTTGTAGTAGCCAGTATTTTCATTGCCTTTGTCACATATCTACCATATGGGTCATGGATGTATTTCCCAGATCTGTTTCATAGTTCATACCATAAATATTCTTTGCAGCTCTAGGCTTCTGCCTACATGTCAGATTAAATTGGGGTGAAGAGGCAATTAGTGCCATGAGATCTGAGTTCAGAATTTTATGCCATAGTGAGCTCAACTGTGGATTCAGTTGTGGAAAACAGGCTAAGCGTTTTGAGTGGTATTATTACCTAATTACACTTACCTAATTACATTTTAATTAGGATGAGTAGCCAAGGGTTCAGTATTCCCAATAAGAAGATGCTTCTGTCCGAAGAAGTTGACAGCTCTTTGGAAGGTGTTGCACAGGAAAATTATTGATTTCAGTCTACTTTGTTTTTTATTTCTCTTTCCTGTCATTTTCTGTATAGGCAGACTAAAGAATTACTCAATTTTAAGTGTACTGTAAATTCTGTAAGTATGGATTGCATTCTTACTTCATTCTTTTTTTTTTTTCTACAAAATAATGTTGCTCTGGGAATATGTTTATAGACCGACATTTCAAGGAACTTTTTCAGTGATTAGTACAAAAACGGAACATGGACTCCACTACTTCTGCATATATATTCCAGAGAAGATTGTAGCAAAGCCTATGACTTTGACCTATTCAATGCTTTCAATTTGGTATGTTAGCCATTTCCAATATCCTCCATTTCTAATTTTGGTACTTTGTGAGGACGATGTGAAATAGTCAGTCCATCAATACATGTAATAATGAGAAGGTCAAAAATGCTGATGTTAGTGAACAGGAAAACAGCCTTGTTGAAACCTGGTCACCTCCAAGTGTGCTTGTACTCTGAAAAGTGTTATTGTGAATGTTTATACTTATTGTCACTCTATTTCTTTCTAATCAAATTTATTCAGTTAATTTGTTAGGAAGTTGTTTTTTTTTCTAATTGCAGTATAAATGTTTCCCATGTTGGACTGTTATTTTAAATACTAACATTATTAAGAATAAAAGATCTGCATCCAGAAATTATGACTCTATCTACTGCAACTGATACCAGTAATCTCTTTTATGAAATGTGAATGTTTCCCTAGTTGCTGCTTAATATATACTTATGTAATGATTACCCTGGGACTGCTTACATGCTTAGGATGTAATATGTGTATATACTGCATGTTTCAGAATTGTCCCTCTGTTAACAATTATTTTATTCATATGCAAGTCAGGATTAATTTATTTCTAACTTTGTATATATATACACCCTAGATTGCACAGTTTCATGAGAACAAAATATAATAAATCATATTCTTCAGATAAGCAGATATGATGACTCAAAAGACACAAAGTTTACACATCTGTTGGATAAAGCACTTCCATGTTTATACAATAACTTTCCAAAGAGGAAATATGCTTTAATCATTCATCTTTTATTTCTTTGCCTGATGTTCCCAGAAGCAAATTCTTCTGGGCATCACATTAAAGGACTGAGAGATCCTAGTCAATGATGCTGCAGCATCATTCCCAGCCATGCTTTGCTTTCTTTTGCTCAGATAGTGAACAAATCAAACTGTGTTGTCTAAATTCTCATGA
>NW_009258727.1:821389-823698 GCF_000687185.1 Egretta garzetta
AAATGTGATTCCAATAAGACACCAAATAGAAGCTACAAATACAAACATAATCTGGTTACCGCCCTACAAATGTGAGTTTGCAGACTTCCCCGGATACTCTCTTTCGGGTCGTTCTGTCACCAAACTGATGTACTTAATCCAGGATCCTGCTATTAAAATAAAACAAAGAAAAGTTACATGGGATTTTATTAAAGAGGTGTTTGTAAAGCATAATGACAGAACATAATACAAAGTGTGATTCAGTCAATTATATTGGATTGGTTGCATAAATCTAAAGGCTAAAAGCTTCAGAAAGTATTAAAAAATTTCCATTTGTTACAGTGAGACAGAAAGAATAAACACATTGTTCTCCAGAAAACTGTGTTGAAGGATCTTTAACATGCTTAATATCAAGGGATTATGATGATAAAAGCCCTTTGCACATTTGCTCACTCTAGTTTGTTTCATCTTGTTCAGCTGCTCTCTCGCTGTTATGCATTAAACATATATTTTTAAAGGATCTGTGCCAGAACCTGTTTGTGATGATGTAAAGGCCATAAACTTTTCAGTACGTCTTCGTAGGATGTTTGCCTTTAATTATTTCCATCTTCAGTTTCTGAAAGTTCAGTTTTCAGTTTTAAGAAGAGTGATTTCTGTAAATGCATTTTAATACCTTCCCCTGTGTCCTTGTCCTATCGTCATAAGAGGCAGTGGTATCTTAACAGAATTTTGGCATCTCTGTTTTTGACAATTTCCTTTCTAGCAGAACCTCAATTTATTACCTAGGGCAAGGAAGTTTAAGTTGAAGCTAGGAAAGATAAGGTAGACACTTTAATATTGACTGCCACTCATTTACTTTCCAAAGGGTCTCATGCAAGTTCTTATGCAAAAAATTTCATATTGGATAAACACAATGTTTTCTTATATAATTGCTTGGCATTCATACTCTTTTTATTCCAGCCATGCAATTTTTTGGGGGGTTGTTTTGACACCTATTGTCTGTGCAACTCTATAGCATCTCCTCAAAGGCTGGGTTTTTCACTTTATTTGGTAACATAGATTCACTTCTGTGACTCTGTTAAAATGCATATCAGAAACCTTCTTGCTCTACATACAGATTTGTCTTCAGACTTCAAGGCTGTCTTGGCTAGCTGCCTCATTTCCTAATAGTCCTCCTAGCCAAATATTATTGATGCTTTCCTATTACTCAATACATCTCCTCTCACAGATGTGTTGGATTTAATTATATCACAAAACCTTTAACTTTTTTGGCTGAACTGTTGTTCCTTCCAGATGCAAATCAAACCAGATGTGCTACTTACTTAGAACCCAGTCCCAAATTACAATAGTTCTCCATTCTGCTAAAAATTAGCATCAGGCAAGGGCTGAGTGCAGAAATTTGGGGTCTCAGTTAGACACAGTTCCCTCTGCATACCCATCTCTGGCAAGGGTCAAGAAGCAGGAGCTGCAGAAGGGCAGCTGCTTCAGTAGAGAGAGGAATGAAGTAAATAAAATCCAGTGCTCATTGGCCAGTCCTTTACTTCCCTTTAAAAAAAAAAAAAAAAAAAAAAAAAAAGTTTGGCTTTTTGCTTATTAAAACCAGCTTTCTCCACCATCTCCCAAAAAACAGGAACAGAGGAGAAAGAAAACTCATTCATAGAAAAAAACAGCCTATAAACATCTCTCAGAAATTACCATCTCTTAACCTTTGATGTCAAAATGCTACTCTAGTGTGGTGGCTCCAGTGGCTTGCGATATTAATTATGAGAGGGAGTTGCTTAAAAAGTTCTCAATATTGTGCACATTTTGATATGGCATTACATTACTCCAGACTTTGTTATTTTATGTTTTCCATGGACTGAAAGCTGCCTAATCACCAGCTAAACCTCATGCCCATAAAAATAAGCTGGCTTTAAATTAGAAAAACTGTTTTAAAGAACAGGTATAAAAATTCTAGTCTTCCACATGCTGACCGTATTCTTG
The DNA here is from genome assembly GCF_000687185.1 of Egretta garzetta. NCBI lineage: Eukaryota > Metazoa > Chordata > Aves > Pelecaniformes > Ardeidae > Egretta > Egretta garzetta. Next base: position 823,352 of record NW_009258727.1, read on the forward strand.
ATGCTTTCTCCAAATTCATAGAATCATAGAATCATTGAATCACTTTGGTTGGAAAAGACCTTTGAGATCATTGAGTCCAACCTTTAGCCTAACCCTGACATCCCACCACTAAACCATGTCCCTAAGCACCTCATCTATCCTTCTTTTAAATACTGCCAGGGATGAGTACTCTACCACCTCTCTGCGCAGCCCATTCCAGAGCCTGACAACCCTTTCAGTGAAGAAGTTTTTCCTAATGTCTAGCCTAAACCTGCCCCCCTCGTCCTATCATCTGTTACCAGGGAGAAGAGGCCAACCCCCACCTCACTACAGCCTCCTTTCAGGTAGTTGTAGAGGGCAATAAGGTC
>NW_009258727.1:824960-873624 GCF_000687185.1 Egretta garzetta
CTGATACAAGCCAGGATGCCATTGGCCTTCTTGGCCACCTGGGCACACTGCTGGCTCATATTCAGCTGGCTGTCAACCAGTACCCCCAGGTCATTTTCCACCAGGCAGCTTTCCAGCCACTCTTCCCCAAACCTGTAGCGCTGCATGGGGTTGTTGTGACCAAAGTGCAGGACCCAGCACTTGGCCTTATTGAAGCTCATACAGTTGGTCTCGGCCCATCAATCCAGCCTGTCCAGGTCCCTCTGCAGAGCCCTCCTCCCCTCAAGCAGATTCCCTCTGTAACATGTGTTCCTCATGGACAGTTTCATGGAGTCTCTTGCAAGGAATACTTCTAAATCTCCACAGAGAGAGAGGACTTGTTAAATGGGGTGTGGAAAAGAAGAGGTTGTGGGGAAACTGCAGAGTATTGGAAATCAGAGGACTCATCACAATCTAAGCTATTTCTGGGGAAAAATCCATGGATCCTAATCTTGATCTTTTTTTTATTATGACAACATTTCAACAGGGCAGAAATAATTGTTTTTCAATTTAAAAATAATTTGATGATAGCTAGTGATGCAGTGCTTTGAGATTTAACCTGTCAATTAAACATGACATAATAAAAATGAGGAGGAAACTGTTTACAAATGTATCAAGTTCACCTTGCAACATATCTGAAAACCTTGGGAGCGGTAGGAGAAGGGTGACCTATGTATGATTCCTAGTTTAAGAGACCAGTGGTAGGCAGGCAAGCTCAAATTAAGCCATCAGACAGTCTTTCTAGTTTGCACATGAACCGGTGACCTTAGGTTCATTGAATTAAAAGGAGTGCAATGTTCACCCGCTGTTTCCACACAGGAAGCAAACTCAGTGGCTTTCTTCACTTTTGCATTTGGATCAGTAATCTTTACTATGTGGATTTTAGACAACGATGATCAAATTACAAATAACAGTGCAGTTGCTAACACCTAAGGGCTTACCAGGGTGCACTCCTGATTGCCTGCACATTTATGAGATTTTCCTGGGCTCAGGAATTAATAATGGTGCTTTAACAGTTTCCAAAGCAACACTTTGGCTCAGCACAGTTTGCCTTTTTGCTGCTTCCATGTCCAAGGTACTCATTCCCACCTGTAACACCCTCCTTGACAAGACTGGGCATTTTAGGATACACACTGGTCACTACATGCCAAACTGGTACTCTAAAGGGGTATTCAGAAAATTTGGAAGAGAAGGAGGTGAAAAGGAGTCACAGTTTCCTGGGAAACATTTTGCATAAACAATTCTGAATTTTCAACCCAGTATTTCCCAAGCCTTGCTTGAATGACTTGAAGGCGTGAAAAAAGATTAGGTTTGTACCTAACCATGGTAACAATTGTGAAATGAGGAGCATGCAAACAATTTTATCATGTCCAGTATACCAAGGTACATAGTTAATTAGAGCACAGGGGGCACCTCCTTGTCTTAGGAGTGCCTTCAGTACCCTGGGATGAGTCTGGCAGAGAGGTGTTACAAAGCCATCCAACATTTCTGCCTAGGAGGAGTAATCCTAAGAGAATGGCTCTATTCAATCGATTTTGTGCTGCTTCATGCCCTTGACTACTGCAAACCACACAGGCAAAACCGAGAGCTCGTACCATCCTATGAAACAGGAAATCACTTGTGTCTTTTGCCCGGGTTTGTACTGCTCCTGATTGCAAGGTTGTCTTCTTTCCAACTATCTTCTAGTCTGGGACATTTCCAACAGAGATGTCAACAACCATATTAAACATGGAGTAGTGCTGTTTTATTTAGTACTGGAAAATCATGAAGACAGTACTGGAATAACTCTTCATTTGTGACCTAAGACAAGATTTACATGTGTGCAATTTGAATAAAGAGCAGACTACACAGGACCCAGCAGTAAGACATGTTCCTGAGGCAATAGCTTTGCAAAGGGTTCATCTAGGATTTTAAGAAATGAATGGCTGACTGAGACCACTGTTACTTTAGAAAGTCTTAAGAAGCAGGAGCTGTGTAATTCAATTTTTAGATGGAAAATTTTTAAGATAGCAAGAGAAAAGAACTAAAGTAAGTGAGAACTAGAAAATATAATGGAAAAGAGAGAAATGCAAGATGCTGACAAAAGCTTTGAGAAATATAATGATGAATGGAGAATGTGAAAAGGCTGAGATCTTGTCTGTCAAATGTCTCTTTGTAGAAACAACAATATTACGGGGGAAAAAAAAGGTTGCTTGAAATGTTTAACTTCAGGTGATATTCACAAACATTCCATTTCACATCCTTTATGGCCATGTAAATTAGATAAACCAGAATGGTTCACAATAGAGTAACTTGCTGAAGATCAGTGGGAAAATCTTTGCATTATTTACTATCCAGACAGAAAATAGAACTCAACCCTGATCTTTCTAATCATGAACTTTTTCTTAATAGCTCACAGATAAAGAACTGGTCTAAGACACCACACAGAGATGTGACAGTGTACTAATGGCAAAGAATGTTTAGCCTGTGCAAATACAATTTTTAAAACAACAAGCATTTTCAATGAGAAGCGTGTCTTTTATTGTCCAGATTGTGTCAAATGAGGTATATGTTCTTCATCCAGTGCAGTCTTGTAAAATTTAGTTACCAGGAGAGGCAAATTTGAGCTATTTCTATGTTTTACCTGTGCAACTGTTGTACCGTTAAGTTCACGTAATGCCATCAGACACAAGGAACTTGTGAAATGTATAGCTTTCCCCAGAAATTGCAACACAGTGGTAATTTTTATTGTTGATTTGTTAGGATGCACACATCCAAAGGGACTTTTGACCTACTTCAGAACTATATATAGAAACCTCTGCTGAAAACCAACACATAAGCCTGCATCAGTAAAAGATATTTTATCAGATACTGATGAAAAAAGTAACTTAACACAACTCTCTTTTTAAATGTAAAACTATATGTTCTTTTTTTTTTTTTGGTTACAGCAAACATGTCTTTGTTATAAAGGTCCAAGAATTATAACATTAGAAGAGTTAAATACATAAAAATCTGGAGAATTAATCACAGTAATAGAAAAGAGGCAGACTTCCTTTTCAACACAAGAGTAATGTATTGCTCTCATGGCACTATCTTCTTTCATTATCATTTTGATTATCATAGGACTGACTTCACTCATAACTGGCAGTAACTCCAATGCTTGCAATTCATGCTGAAATAAATATTGCATTCATCCTCTCTGATCTGAACCTAACCCAAAGTCAACACAGTTATGCTTCTGTATTTACCGAGTTGAGGGTCAGTTGATATTTCCATTATACCCTTTATTTTTAAAGGTCTTAACTTGGATTTTGCTTTTTGTTTTGTTTATTTTAGGCTTTCTATACTTAAAATATTAACTGCATGACAAACCACATGTGTATGCAAAATAAAATATGCATACCAAAGAAAAATCTTGATCCAACTTTAAAATATATGATTTTTCAGTGCTTGGAAAGAAAAAAAAAACGCTCCAATGAGGAATACCCCAAAATAGACTTGGTCCAAAGATAATAGTCTGTGGTCCCAGAACTGATTCCTGGGAATCAGGTAATTTTGACAGAACTTCAGGAAACTAATAGTGATTGGAGGTTTGAAAGTAAAACATGCACGTCTGTTCTTGTATGCCTGCCCACACACGCATACACAAATTCAGATACACAGATTACATCAGTCTGAGTTACTAGTATGCCAAAGCCAGAGCATGCAAAGTCAGATTTTTTTATTCACAGCACTGAAAACACTGGAGATATCTAAGTAATAATCTCCACTCATATACCATAATCTCCACTCATTCCCCACGTACCAGCTCATTCCTTAACTCATGCCCACGTGTATCAGCAGAAAGACGGATATTGCAGTTGAGGCTGGTGTATAACTAGCAATCCAAATGTTATAAGGCAATATCTTATTGCTAAGATTTGAAGTATAGCACAGTGGATGTCATCTGAATGTAAGAATTGCCTTGCCACTCTTTCTGCAGAGCCAATACAAAATTGCTGATTATCACTAACGCCTGAGGAGACCTAAACAAATCAACCCCCTCCTGGTGCATCCTGGTAAAGGACATCTAAATTAATATTGGATACATTTCTATACCATGACTCAGTCTGGACCAAAATTTTAAGGTAATAATATAACCTTTATTTTAACTTCAGTTAATCCAACTGATATGGTTAGAGAGATTTCCATACCATTTTAGAAGTCAGATGGTGTGTGCAATCAGGCTAAGTTGTAAAAAACACTACCTATGATATAATAATTTAAAAAGAGGTGTTTACATTGTTATATCATTGCTCTGGTCTTCTGAATCCGTGCCTACATTGTCTCAGGACAAGTTTTTCAAATAATTTTAGTAAGAGGGTGATGTGTTTTTCATAGGATTATCTGGCCCTTAGCATTTTCTAAAATTTTCTTTTTTTTTTTTTTTTCTGGAAAAAAACTTTAATTTGTTGAGATTAATATAATCTACTCATGTTATTAAATAGGACTCCCACACTTCCTTCTTTTAAAAGTATTGCATCACTTCAGTAACAGTCAGCAATGCTGTCCTCATCTGTACTGTTTAAAAGGAACGACACCCATCAGGGATTTTTTAAACACAGAGATTCTCAGTCCTACCTGTGTGGTAAAAGCCTCAACTTGACAGAAACGGTGACAGAATCCTTTCCCCCTTTACTTGGTCCTACCCAGAAGAGGAACCTGGAGGCAAAAACTGCCCTATCTATGTGGAGGAAGGGGGCAATCAAGCCAGGCGCCCATGGAGCAGGTGGACACAGGCTCAGAGAACTGGGCTTGGAGTGGTGAGTAGGGCTACGATACGAGTTCCGAAAAAAGCTGTGGGCTGGCTAGCGTACCCATCCTTCTTGAGCCTTGCTATGACCTGTCACCAAGATTTTATTGCTTTCTGAAAGGAGCAAAAGTCCAGTTTGATGGGAACTTTGCCTGGCATGGGAATTGGGAAGGTCCTGTCCTTGCTCGCTGCAGTGGAGCTGTAGAGGTTGAGCAGCGAGATCCAGGAGCAGTGTCCATGAGGCTCATTGCTCCCCTGCCTTCAGAGGAGTGATGACAACTCTTGCTGGTTGAAGGGCCACACGGGAGACCTTGGAGAAGCAAGCAAATTGCAGGGTGGAGGCCTGTCTGCCAAAATGCTAGCTGATCAAGTCCTCAGCCTGCGCGAGCAGATGTTTGCTAATCTCGGCATTTGCTGCAGCAGTATGAATTTCACGTTGACAGCACTGGGCTGGAGATCTGTAACGATGATTAAGAATACCTGCTGAATCACTGTCATTTTGATTGTCATGCTGTTGGTGGTTGTATATGCAGGGATACACCACGGGTTATTTTTAAGTCTAAAGCCTGAATTATTATCTTGGTCAGAACAACATGAGTATTTTCTAATCCCTTAATTTGGTGCCGGAAGGAAACTGGGGTTTGTGTTGCCCCCTGTGGCTCTTTTCTCTGTATTAGATGAAGGAAATGAAGCAAAGCCAATTCCAGTGAAGCTCCGAGCTTTGGAATGAAAAGTACTGGAGGTCCAGCAAGCTAAATAGGAATGTATCAGCTGAAAAAAATCCTCCATAAAATAAAAGAATAATGTTTAGAAGGGTAGAGACAGGAAATTACTTGTGAAAAAAGTATAACACTGAGTGATTTCTTTTTTAAATGTATGACGCCAATTTAGTGTTTAAAGCTGCTCAATGGCTGGAATACAAACTTCTTGAGAAATATATTAGGTGTTTAGAGTCACTTAGTGGTTAGTAAAAAAACTCTTCTAATGAAACAATGTATTAATTGCTCAGGGCCACTCAAAGCAAACACACATAAAATATTTAGATGTCTGGAGATGCTCAGCAGCTTGATAACCAACTTTTAATAAAGTCTATCCCGTGTTTAGAGTTGATCAGCAGCTAGGAAAACAACCCATGCTCAGCAGTAGAAATGCAGGGCTAATAAAATACAGAGCTGCTCAGTGGCTGCAGTAAGGTTTTTAAAGCTACGCTAAAATTAGAGCGACTAAATTAAGCAATAACAGTAGAGGCACTGGTAGTTCCATAGGATTAATGGCTGGCTGGGATGAGTTGATGGCCTGTGGCTACATTTCAGGTCATTAACCCCAGCTGATCATTAGTCCCCAGGAAATGCCCAGCACTGAGGTCATTATTACTATTGTAAGCAGTTCAAACAACAACAAAAAAGCAGCCAAACAAAACCAACAATCCCTCTGCAGCCTTGTATGTGTTATGGCATATTGATGTATTGTAGCATCTTTATATATTTTAAGGAGAGACATCCATATTCATATTAACATAGATTTTCTCCAGAACAACTGCAATGCCTTCGAGTCAGTAAGATTATTGGGAAATCTGCTTCCATTTACACTTGGTACATGAATCAAAATCAAAGTCTTGGTGCACTGCACTCCTAGTTGATGCTGCCTGCCACCCTTAAAGGCAAGAAGGACCACCTCAGTTGGGTTACGCAGTGTGGCCTTATTTGGGTTAAGGGGAAGCTGCATTTAGGAATGTTCCCAAAGTCCTGTCCCCTTCACATACTGACCTACTTTCCTTTCCTTTTTATGAATAGCAGAGTGGCAGACCTACATACTGTTATACTTTGCATTTTTATAGAAACATGTACCCAAAAGGATACTAAAGAACTTCTCAGAGACTCTACAAAGATTGCTGGGCTTGCTGGTGAAATGCAGTTTCCTTTGGGATAATGGCAACCCTTTCTGGGCCAGCAATATTACACAGTAGTGTTTTAACAGGAGGAAGTGAGTTAAAATTTAATTGAAACATCAGGGGAATTTTAGGCAGGTAGGACATAAATACCTGCTGGAGTTTGGCCAGGATTAACTTCCCCAAGTGATTCTACAACTCATTCTGACTGTCCAGCCATGAAAGTATCTACCCTGTTATGGGTTTGGCATTTACCTTAATTTTATCAGCTTAAACATTTAGGAAGTAGTAGGTAGCTGCCATTCTACACATTCCAGAACTGAGACCCATACTTGCAGCCTGCTTCTGATATATAGAGAAAAATTTTACATTTCAGGACCAGGATATAGCTTTGCAAATCACCAGGAGACACCATGACTGTTTAAATGCTATGAATTATGTTCTGGATTATACTCTGGAAGCATTTACCCCTTTCTATTAACCTAAGCAAGGCACCCAAAGCAGAAATGATGAGTACTTCCATAAATAGTTTACAACAACAGTAAGGCAAGACAGAAAGGGAAACAGCAGATATCATATCCCTTTTATGGGAGGAAGAAATCAGTTGTGGACAGTTTTTGTTGTGATTGGGAGCATCTGTTCTGGATTGCTCAAGATGGCCTGCACACCGAGGAATGGAGGGGTTTCTTCCAGCTCTCATAATCAGATATCCAAAAGGCATCTCATCATGCCCATGAGAAATTCCTTCTTCTATCTCCAGCTGAAGAGCCAATTAAAAGAGGTTTTTTCCTTTCTTTCTCAGGGCGATCAAAGTGGATTCACAGCTCCCAGTCTTGATGCCTAGATTGTTATAATGACCCTTAACTCTTCAGTTTAACATATCAAAGTATGAAGTCTGAAAAACTGAATATAGATTTATGTGCTGATCTTCTAGGCTCCTAAATCTGATTGTTAAGCTCTCTTGCTATTACTGCGTAAGGATCTCTGCAGATGCATTTATTTATCTGTCATCTGCACACAAAAGAGCCCTGGGAACATCAGCGCTGTTCTCCAGCTGACCACGTCATTGTGGGGATAGGAAAAAGGACTCTCATGTTGTGGACATCAGAAAAAAAATAATTCTGTGATCTTACAAAATCTTGCTCACATACCAGCAGAGTTGTTACTTTCTTTGAAATGCTGTCCTTCAAATCTAGCTCATAAATTCTATTTGCATTAGAATTTGTGGGGGGTATTTTTCTTTACTTGAGGAGATGTCATTAACAGGAAAAAATTAACTAATACATTAAAAGAGATGATGAATAGCAGAACAGCTTAGAGTCAGTTTTTTACATTCAATCATATTCAATCAACAGGGTTCATCAGTTTTTAACCTTAGATAAATCTGGCATCCTTTCCTGTGTCTGTTGGGTCAGAGTGTAGAATCATAGCACAGACAGGAGTAGTGTTATATATGCAAAATTTTGTAATGGACAAAATGAAAGCACATCTTATATGTAAATCCTGAAGTTATGAATAGGATGATTGAAATCGTATCATAGCAATCAAAGAATTATTACTTGTTCAGATATTGTAGAAAAAGAAAGAAAAAGAAAATAAAAAATACTACTGTACAGGAGAAGTCTCAATATTAATCACATTGCTAAAATTGTTATATACACTGTCACGGAGAACTGAGGGTGGGGTGGCCTCAAGATCTGAACCTTAACACTCACTGATATAAGATCTAAAATTTATCTACCAAGTGGGATGGGCAGAGGAGGTGGTGATTTCTATTCCAAGATTTCTATTTTATGATACCCATACATACTCTACAGATACGCTCATGCCAACCAAGGCCCCTGCTCCCCTGGTCCAGTCTCAACCTGCACCACCATGGACTTGGGGAAGCAGGGTGCTCACTCCAGCTGGTTACCCTGTCCAAGCCTGGGCAGGTGGCCCAGCTTCCACACATGGTGATGCCACCTTGAGCTCAGCTTTCTGCACAGTGCTTGGCATCTGCATATATCTTCTCTCCAAGGCACTAGTCTCTTAACTATTTATTGCTTTCAAGGGTAGATGTTTGGTATAAGCTGCCAATAGCTTTGTTGATCATGTAGCTGCAGGTCAATCTCTTTGACTTTCTCTCTGTCTAAAACTAATTAGTGGCCATTACCTTGGTTGCTATCACTTTCTAGCCTCTGCTCCAAACATCTTACAAGGATGTATTTCATCTGTGACAATTACCCCTGCTCCTTTGTTTTTCCACTGCCTACCAGAATCATCTAATGAGATAGATCTGTACAGATACAGTCCAGACATTTTATCAGGTGCTTTCAGGCAGTCATTGTCCTGTGACAACACATTCTTCCCCCTTTCCCTGTGCTATTCGATCCCTTTTACCACCCCTCTGCTGTCCTCTGTCTGGGGTGCGTATATCAGGGTACAAGCCACTAGCATCTTGAATTCTTTCCTGTAATGACCATGATGTTGATACTGATGGTTTCTTCTTCCTCCTCTCCTTCCTCCCTCCTCCCTTCCTTTATCTATTTGGATTAACTAGGGGCTGTTTTTATTTGTTTTCTAACATGCTGTTATTTCTTGCTTTTTCTTGGTCTACAGCTGGACTTTGCTTCTGAATTTATGGTGCATTCTGTGTATGTTAAATTCTTACACTTTAATACTCCTAAAACTCATTTTGTCCAGCTCCATATCTGCATTTCTTTGATTGTCTGATGGTGGGCTGTTTGCACTATTAGGGTCTCCAGTGCTAGCCTGTGTGTCATTTCTTATCCTCCCATGCCTACTCCTCTATACCGCATCCTGTATCCCCATGTCTCAAGACATCTGTTGTTGTACCAGGCTTGTTCTCCTCTACAGTACATTGCTATGGTAGAGTCACAAATATCTAATTCACCACAGCATAACTACTTGTTAGTACTGGTCATTAGTCAAACTACTCTAACAACTAACACATGCTTTGTTAAAACAGAGTTCCTGCTAGTTGAAGAGAGGTTCAAAACACTCCCGACAAACCTTGGTCTTGAGGCCTTGCAAACTCAGGGAAAACCTAGCAAAGGCAATGTCAGCACAGTATTACTGGCCTACAGGGCTACCACAGGAGGACTTGAGTCCCACAGAGAGGAAGCCCTACTTCCTCCTCTGCTTCTATCCCTCTCTCTGCCTGTCTCTGGAAGATGCAAGGTGAATCCATCTTTCCTCCCTTTTTCATCTACAGAAAACAGTGCCTAATGCCAAAACCTTTGCAAACCCTTGAGCTGTTGACCTTCTGCATCTTGTAGCAGCAAAGCTGAATAATTTTGTCCTAAATTGCACACAAGATCGCAATGACACAAAACATTAACGTTAACTGCTGATGAACCTATTTCATTACTTTTAATAACATTATATCTGTGTTTGTCTGCTCAATGCAGTGATAACTTAGTGAAGGAGAATTAATTTCACATATTATCCACATAAGCAATAATGAAGGAAATCAGTTTCCTCTAGAGTTGCAGAGAGAAGTTTAATTAAATTTGGGTATGGGCCAATTGATTTCAGGTTGGTCACTTGCTTTCTGGCAATGGGACCTTAGGTCCTGAAAACAGATGCAAAATCATGTAAATCCATGAGTGAAAATATCCACGGCTGAAGCAAGTCTTCAGGACTTTAGAATAAGGATGAAAAAGCAGTAATTTGAAATTAACTGCACAGAAGACTTTTTTGTAACGTTGTTTTTATTAATCATGTACTCTGGAAGGGCTTTGAATAGCTATGAACACACATGTAACTAGCAAACCTTGGGATAGTAATATTGGTCACCTGAGAAAAAAAATTTACATAATGCAGTCTGTCACTGCTGGGATATTACAGCGTTATGAATGATGAGAAAAGCAATATACAGGCAGGCACAAGGTAAAGATAACCTCGGACTCTTGAGTAAAGATGCTTCATGTTGTATGCTCTCACTTAGAATAAAGTGGTAGCACTTTTGAGCACTTAATGTAAATGAAGTCTCTTTCATTACATCCACTGCATTCATGGGGAACAGATTCAGTGGGCACTGATTGGTTAGCTGCCCTGAGTATGGCATACTATGATCATATGTCATATGGTTGCTTCTCATGGAACCAAATACATCTGAACACTCAACAATTTAAATACAGGTGTTACTAAATATCTTAATGAATCAACTTGTATACTTGGCTTCTTTAATAAATAACTAAATTACTTAAAAATTACTTTTGAATCAGTGAGTTCTGGAAAATCAGATGAAGTGGTTAATCTATTAATAAAATATTGAATTGACAGGAAGGTATAACTGGAGAAAAAAAAAAAAAAGGTTGTGGAATTTTCACTTTAAAATGCATGCATATCAAATGGGGTGATACAGCACTACTGATCTGTAATAAAATAAATTACTGAAGGACCCAGGACTCATCTAAAAACTTATCAATATCACTGCCTCTACCAAATTAGAGGAGTTTTGGACAAAGGTCTTGGGGACGCTTCTATGAAAAGAAACAGGAAAGGCACACAGCACTATACCTGCAGCTGCATATAAAGCTGTGGTCTCAATCCTGTTCCAAGCTAAAGGAACAAGGGTTAGGCAGCTGACTTAAGTGGGCACAGGATCAAGCTGCAAGTCATCTGTGTGACCTTCACTTTATCGTGACTCACTTCCCAGTTCAGGGTAAACCCAGAATCTGCCTGAGAGTATATTTGTTCCTCTGCGACAAAGGACAACTTGCAGCCTAAATGCTGAATATTGCCAAGGGGCTGCTGTAGGCTCCAGGAGCCTGGCAAAGGCAGGAGTGGAGGAGTGAACTTGTGGAGGAATGAGCAGATTTGTTAAAGCTGCACTAAGCTGTTACTGTTTATTAAATTCAATTTGTCAAAGGTGTAGTATAAATTGCTCTATCAGTTGCTTCTAAATGGCATCATTCTGTATGGGAAAGGGTAAAGAAAGGGTAAAGCAATGTATTTAACTTCCAATAAGCATCTGAAATATGTCATCCCAGAGAGCTGGGACTGACACATTCACCAATACAGAAATGCAAGCACCGTGCCTTCTATGACCTTCCCCCTCTTCTTCCCCCTCCCCACATTTCTGAGGAAAATATGAAGTCTGACCAGACATGCCTATGAATCCTTGGCAACATACATTGGCAAGAAAGAGCTGAATTACTTTACGAAGTCATCATGTCAAACTACTGGGAGTAACATTGTCAGGAGTAAATTGCTATGTCGCAAGACAGCAGGTAGCAGAGGAAGCTCCTAGCAAGGAGAGATGGATCAGAGATACATTAGCTTACACCCCACCAGAGAGGATTACAAATGAATCCCCAAAGGAATATGAACAATTTGACAAAATTAGGACAGAGGTTTTACTAACACGGAAAGAGGCTTTTTCAGTGAAATCCTCCCCTCCAATGCGAAGCACGTCAGGTGAGAGTCTATGTTGTGCCTCTAGGAGATGCAGCACAGACCTCAAAGCCAAGAGTCAAGAGGGAGAATAATGACTTTACATTACCTCTGTATCCTCATAATTCTGGGCTGCTCCTGCAGAGCTGGCCTGAATTTCTGCAGTTTTGTGCTGGAGCCACACACCCAGCACATCCACCCTGTTCCGGTCTGGCTCTGTCCCTTCCTTGCCCCAGACTGAGCAAGAGCTTGGAAGACAGATTATAGAAATGTGTTACCTGCAAGCAAATTCATCTTGACAAAGATATATGCTGTGAAAAATCTTAGTTTAAAAGTTTAGAGCTGAGCAAAGCAGCCAACAAATGAAGAGTTTAGAAATGAGTCACACAGCCTTAATGATAACTTAAGGTTGGTTTGTTTGTTTTTTCTTTTTGACAAGACTGGGTCCTTATTTAATTATTCCTATATGCGAACAAAACAAAACAAACAAACAAAAAAAAACCCAACCCAAAACTTTCAAAGTATTGAAGTGGTTGGTATACCTATTCATTTGATGAGTTATCCCCATGTCAACCATGGTACATAGCAAAACTCTAGATCTGTGAATTTTATTTAGGAAAACTTCAAACCTGTATTCTGTTTTGTCTTTTGGCTGTCTCAGACAAATGTAATGCTATTATCTTTGAAAAGTGGTAATGGTACACCTCTCCGTGTATAGGTATTTTTTAAATTAAAAAAAAATAAATTAAGGAAGCAGTTTTCTGCCCTACAACCTTATTCAAAAATTAACATTTCAAGAGTTGCCATCATCTTTCACATTTTCCAAGTGGCTCGACTCCCATCCCTGTACCATTTTTTCTGATTATCCTGCTGTCCTGTTTAATCAATAGAGCTACAAAGCCAGCTATCTCTCACTCTATGGTTATCTTTCATTGTACAGTACATAATGCCGCTAGTCCTGCTGATAACAAAGAGCACACAGAGGGAATGTGGCACTGCATGTTTGTTATCTTCCACTCAACTAAACATACCTCTCTTTCTCTCTTGGCTCTTATCAATGCAAAAATGCTGAAAACAAGTTACTCCGAGTGTTAACACTGCACATGCCATGCAGTTGGGACTGAGATTTTTCACCTATCTTAAGGCTGCGGTTTGCCGGCGCTACAAAAGCCTGCCAATTTGATACATCACTTCGTCAACCTTTAAGAGGGCAGTGCAAAGCGGTGCTGTCGGCAGCCAGCCTTACACAGACAGCAAGAATACCCTGGATACACCGAGAAGGTAAGGCAGGGAGATTGACCCAAAAGCTGTTTGTGGTTGACCTCAGACCCACAAAAAAAGAAAGTAATCCAGTTCTATTCTTTTTCATTTCCTGCAAAACATGAAAGCTGATAAGCTTTGGTCTGTCTCACGGCAATAAGAAAACAGTCAAATTGAACCTTCGCTTCAGTTAGAGAACAGTCTAGCGGTTTCTCTTCTCCCAGGTCTGCTACTCACAAAGGGTGAAAGCGCCTTGTTCAGAAAGAAAAGACCATCTTTTATGTCTTCCCTGACACAAAAAAACCCCTGATGGATGTGGGTCTGGTCACTCTGATCTTGAGGATTTTAACCAAGATATATTTTCCTGGTGCCTCCAACATACATGGGAGAATCTGATGTTCCATGGTCAAACAGAACGATGACCATGTATTCAGACAAAATTTGAGAGAGACTCACAATTTTTAATTTTTGCCCTCAATTATTATGTGCTGGTTAAAAGGCTTAAAAAAGCTTAAACTGATGATTACCATTTTCCACAGCATTTTCCTGTTTGCTTTATTTCAAAAGAAAAGACCAGAATGGCCCATAAAAAAGCAGAATGTGAAAGCTCTTTAAAAAGAAACCAAATAAATATTTTCCTCTTTCCTGGGGGTGCAAGTGTATTGGTTTATGTGTGTGCAGTATATGTATGTGACAACATACATGTTAACTAAGAGTGGTTTGAAGAAAAACACCCTCTGCATGTGTATATCTACAGAGCATATCCATCTTTAGTAGTATATACAGAAGATCATATTACATGTTTTGCAACATGACTTTTATCAGAAGTATGAAAACTTTGCAAATATATAAGAAACACAGAAATATAATTTTGCTTCAGTATTGTATTTGATGACACTCAAATAATCTCCAAAGCACAGTTATGCTTGTGTTGGAATCACTTCAAAATTTGTAATTTCTAACACTGTTCTGAACTTTTAGATAAGAGATGATCCTACAGTTATGGTTTATGTCTTGCTTGATAGCATGACCTTTGATAATGTGTATCAGCAATGGAATTCAAAGCTTTGCATAGTATTTATGATGTGTTCATAACCCTATTACTTCTAGCTCTAGGCAAACACCACATATCTTCATTCAGATTTTTAAATAAATTTACTTCAAGTGTGTTGATATAATGCTTGAGTTTGCTTTCTGCAAATATTCACCAAATGAGTAGGACTAGTGTGAAAAACTTGAGATAAGCAAATTTACTGTCTAATATTCAAATATCTTTTTGAAGCTGGTGTTGGATTTTGTGCTGGAGTCTACATTTTGGAGTTCCTTTATGTACTCTGTTGATTAGCAAAAAAAAAAAAATAATCATACAAACCAAAACTAACAAAGTATTACTTGATACACTTAACCAACCAACACGAATATAATCTGAACACTCATAGTGAGCTGAGCGTTCTGTGAAGTAAAATATTTCTTGGGACTAGTTTTGTTGGGTGATTACTCTTGCTAAAACTGTCCATTGGATAGTTTTAATTTGATTTTTAATTAATTCAACATTAATTAATTTCCATTTTAATTTAAACCCTACTCTACAGAACTAGATAATTTAACGCTGAAAAAAATGTATGCTATAATACAGGCAACTCAAGTGTGAGTGGCTTATAATTGAAATTTTCCCAATTGGAAAGCTCTGTGTATAGTTGCTTGTAACAGCGCCAAAATTAAGTCATTAAGTTCAAAATTTTCTATACTGGATGTCTGTATTTGGATGATATGAAGAAGTGTGTGTGTTTGCCCATGTTTGTGAATAAGTAAGCAAATACATGTACATTTGTGAATGATGGTGAAATGAAAGACTCATTGTCAAATTAATTTAATAAAGCATGCAAACTCTGTCAAACTGGAATTTCAGAAAAAGATATAAGAATAAAAACAGTTGGAAGTCCATTCATCAACGTCCCTTTTGGAAGTATGCACTTAGATAGATTGTACAAAGTCTGAATGCTTTCATTAATATGTGTCCCATTCATCTCTTTCTCAGTCATATACACATAAAAATATATTTATAAAATAAAGTAAGAAAAAAAAAGTAAAGTAAAACCAGTGGATATGTATACACATTTTTGAGACAGATTCTTAGCTGATGGAAGTTGTTGCCGCTCCCTAATCTCTAAATGAAAGCAAGGTATTTGAGCCAAGTGGCGTAAGTCTAGACTTTAGTATGGTATGTATTAGTTGTGGTGAATCCCAGAGTTTATTACACAGATCATCCCAAATGAGTACCAATAAAACCTTTATATCACACATGCAGTTAAGCTATGTTACAAATTTAACATAAAAAGTATTTCAGAAATGGTTCAGGAGGTTTTATGTTTTTTTTAATTGATACTGTTATTGCACTTCCTTCTATATTAAAGCCAAATTAGCTTGCTATTATGAGACAACTACATAGGCCTCAGAATGATTACTGGTACAGTTCTGAACCTCTAAATGATCTTAAGCGACTTGTCTATAAATCACTGTGTTCTGCGCTTGAGGTCTAGCGTATGCCAGCATACCCAAGCCAGAAGCATTTGCTGGTTCAGATGGAAAGAGCTGCTTACCAGCAGATGGAAAGAGCTGCTTACCAGCTCTTCTCCCCTGACAGAAACATACTTCTGCATTCTTGAGAATCAGGAGAACCTCAAACATCTCCCCACTTCAGAACTGAGTCTTGCCCATCTTCCTCCTTAACACAATGTAACCTGGAGAAGAATTTGCACATTTTGTGGTGAACAAAAAAACTTGTTCAGTTTTGGTTTGTTGGTGTTTTGCTTTTATTTTTTTCTCTTGTGGAAGAAGGTTAAAAAATAGCAGACGCTTGAGAGCTGCTCAGAGGTTAAGAATGCTAGAATGAATCCTGACAGAGATAGATTAGTAGGCAGAATGCAGGTGAGGCAGTCAAAGGTGCATGATAAATGTAATTTATCACATGGATCTGTAATTTACCACATGAATATCAACTCCACTTCTCTGTGAGTCTCTCATCTAATGTGGTAAACCCATCCCCTGTATTTTCATAACAAATGTGACTAGTTAATACCAGATCTCATGACCAAGTAATTACAGTATTTTCCCCTTAATTAGTAACCAGAAGAAAACAAAGTCAATTTAAGGAGTCTGAAATTAGGGAGAGATGAATTTAAGTGGAATAAACACTTGATCTGGAGTCTTTGCTTTCCATATAAGTGTTCTAAACAAAGAGTGGACCCATAAAAGGACTTATGAAGTATTGTGGTGTGTGGCACTGCAATACGGTAAGTTATGAGGCCACTTAAGATAATGCTCATAAAACTTACGAGTGTGTGCATGTCTGTGCATGTGTGAGCACGTGGAAGTCAGGGGAGGGTTTCTGCTGTGTCCTTTAGTGAAAACCTAGGATGCCAGAATGCACAAGCTGCCTCTGTGGTTGACCTGGTAGAATTTAGGTGCCTGAAAAATGCCAGACTCTCTGGGATACTTTTTTGGGAAGTTAGTACCAGTCTTGGCATCACCACCTCAGGCTGTTTTTAAAAACTAAAATATGTTGAAAGAAATATAATAAAAATATATACCCCTAGATACGTATTACCTAAAGGTAAGATAAAATACATATATACCACTGTTAGCTGTCTGCTAAATGTTAAATGGACAAAGGTATCTTACTGCAATCTGGAGTTAAATATCTAAAGGTAGCAAATATTAACTCTTCGTTTATAATTTCAGCATTTCCTGCTGGCCATGATATGTTGTGGGACATAGAGCTCAACAAGTGCATGGGCTAGTTGAGTCTTGCTGAAAGTACCTCACTTAGGATCACAGAATCATGGAATGGTTTGGGTTGGAAGGAACCTTTAAATGTCATCTAGTTCAACTCCCCAACTTGCCCAATGCAATCCCTAAATAACAGCCTACCTGCTGTTCTGGGGGCCAGGCACTTGAAAATTAGGCACTGCAGATCTGTCCTTAATTGTCTGAATAGTCCTGAAAAGAAATGAGGGAGAAAGCATCACCAGTGGGGAGTGAGGTGGGGGGCAGATGGACTTCAGCTCTCCCACTCCTTGGGCTGTGCCTGAATCAGGAGGTACAAAGCGTATCTGTGGCATCTTCACCTCCAAATCAACCCTGCTTTCTATGATGGGGCAGTACAATGTTGGTAGCAGCTTAGAGACAATGTTTTTAAGTTTCCTCTACTGTTTGAGGAGACATTGAAGAGCCAAGACAAACCTTTCATGTCTGAAAGTGATGCCATGGAAGAACAAGAAGATTAAAACAAAGAAAATGCAAGGAGACGAGAGACTTTTACAAAAAGAAATGGAGGGAAAAGAAAAGACTGCGGTGACAAAGCACAAATAGGAAGAAGAGTGCCCAGGTAGGGAATTATAAAAAAAAAAAAAAAAGAAGCAACAAACCAAACCAAACAAAACAGGACAAAAAGGCACATTAGAATAATAATACCAACACAGTTTTGCTCTGGGGTTAACATTTGTAAAATTCACCCTTTGGGGAAAATGTGTTTTCAAAGGTAAGAGATAATTATTTCACAACCTCAAGAACTATTTATATTTTCCCTACTGGCAATAAATACCTGTGGTTCATGACAATGCAGCTAGTACTTTTGTTTATATTTATATGCAAATAGTGTTATTTATAATAGTACTTAATACTAATATTGCCATCTCAGTTCAAGCTTATTGTCTAATTTTCCTCCAGCTCCACTTTTTACATTAGAAGTATGTTAATACACTTCACTCTGAACTGTGGCATATTAATAATATGTCATGCTCCCATAGCAATACCTATCTATGGATTTCAAAAGACCTTGCAAACTGTGAAGCAGATGCATTTCTCAATCTCTTATAAATCATAAGCCATGGAATAATAATAATACTAATAAAAAAAAATCCCTTTCAAGGATTTGCCTGTATCACAAAACAAATTAGTAAAAGAATAAGCTAGTCTTGTACTCAGAGTTATCTCTTCTTGGCTGCTGTTGGTACTGTTCAATGCAAAGCTTGTGGTGGAAATATTTTCTTTGTTGAAGCTGTGCTTGCAGAATGGAAGAAACAATCTAAACACTTAGGCATACCTCAATCACACTTTTCCCAGCATGCTTTTGCTATTTCAGAGCTAGGCAGAGGAACAAAAGTATACGAAATGAATGGAAAAGACCCACACAGGGAGGACTGACTTCTTTACCTGTGAATGGCCAGCAGTCACAAACAGACTTTAGCCTACATAAGACCACCACCGCTACCGAAAGACATCCTTGAAATCACGAAATAACTAGTGCCAGAGCTGGTAGCAAACTGGGCTTCAATAGACATTGAAGTGTTTTATAGAAAGCTGAACACTTCAAAGGAGGGAATTTTTTTTCCAAAATACCTTTTTGCCTGGTACCTGGGTCACTGCGGTGGGAATGTTATACATAAACTCAAATCCCCTCAGCCTCACAAGGGACAAAGAACTGAAATCTGCCACTCCTCCTCAAGGGCATCATGCCGGGCTTTTGGGAGGAAAGAAATGACCACCTCTGACTGAGATTTGTATGAAATGCTTTGTTTGGTGCCTAATTCTGAGAGAGGGTTCCTGGGGAACAGGCCCAAGAAAAGAGGCACAGCTGCTTTCTGACAGAAGCATTTCCAATATTTTTAGAAAAAGGCTCTCGCCTGCAGACACTGTCATCTGAGAAACATGCTTGGGGCAATGGCTGGGGCAGAGGTCCTGTCCAAATGAGCATTTTCCTCCTCATGGAGCCTGATCTGGGGGAAGCTACAGTTTCCAGAGGTGCTGTGACACCACCTCCCAGCTCGCTGTTTATGAGAGTTCTTACAGGAGGATGCCTTTATTCTGTGTTTTATAGGGACTTAGTCATAAGTCCCCAGATAATCACCAGTATCAAAGCCAGGCACACTTAGCAAGACACAACACACAAAACTAGAACTACACCAGGGACCTGGAGTACATTAAGGTAAAAAATGGAGTCAGTAATAGATTTTGGGTATATCCAGTTTTAGGTGGCAGCTGAGTGGGGGATTTATGCATGACAGTTTGGAGCATAAAGGTCTGAATTCCTTCTTTGTCCTATAAATCTGAGTCACGACTAGTTGTCTCCCCTGCCCTGAATTGTACAGAATTGCCCAGCCTCATGACTGAGGCTTCTGATGGCAAAGCACCAATGGTTGTTGTAATGCACCAATTCTTTTGTGCACCCAGCTCTTAGATGCCTCACCTTAAGCAGTAATTTTTGACAGTTTTGGCTCAGGATCTGAAGGATATATTGGCCCCTTCGGGCACACAGGTGCTTTAAGTCTAAATTCCCAGAATATTACCATCAAAGTTTCATTTTATATTGTTTCTCCTTGCTGTTTAACCACTTAACCTGGGCCAGTCAATGTTTAATTTCATGGTGATGAGGACCGATTAGGAAGATGAAGATGATGATGATGGTGATTTTCTTTGGGCTGGCTAGTAAGATGTTTACCTGTTAGTAAGGCTAACAATTTAAAAGGTTTGAAAGAAAATTCTACTTGAAGTGTCTTAGGATCAAATTTTGAGACACTTTTATGTGTTTTCAGTTTATATATATGAGTCTATACAACTAGGCTTGTGCACGCCTTACTTTGACATGTTATTGCTTTCCTGGTATTTTTCATTAAGCTTCATGCCAAAAGCTCCTGAGTTGCAGATTACTGGAGGCTGGGAGAGTAACATAGGCAAGCATCTCTATGTGCTTGCCCTCATCTTACACTTTTTACGAAGCACTTAGGGAATTGGGTACTCTTGGAGACAGAATGCTAAATTAGCCTGACCTTGTCTCTGACCAGGTACAGCTGTTCTCACGATCCTTAAAAATGCTGACATTTAGCATTTGAAAGTCATTTTTATAAGGCGGTCTTACACTATTTCCTTGTATAAAACCTTAGCTCAATATTAAAGTCATTCCATGCATGATGTAATGGAAACGTCTCTTATGTTGCAGAATGTTACATAGGAAAGCCTGCAGCATGTGGTACTGGAAAATCAGGGGGAAGTACCTGTATTTTCACATGGACAGTTCATGAGCCCATGCCCTTTAAAAGACTGGTGCCTTGGGAGCAAGTCTTCAGATAATTTGGTGTGGGATACTAGAAAGCCAGAAGCAGAGTCAGTGTGAGGAGGAGGACAGCAGGCTTAGGGGACTTGAGGCAGGGAGTCTGGGTGAGAGCAGTCCTCTTGCACTTCCCATGTGCTGTTGACTTGTTTTTTTATCTACATGAAGACCACTGGCTATTGGATAAAAATATGGCAAAACCTTAACATTTTAAGGTTCTGACTGATTCGTAAAGAAAAAAATTTAAAAATTTTAGAATTTTTTTTTGTAAGTGGCAGTGGCCTTGAAAGTCAGAAGTACCCTCTGACAGCATTTGGTGAACTGTGTCTTTACGAAACAGAGCTGTTTCCTTCCATGTGGAGTGCCGTATATTAAGAGAACGTATATTTTAGGAGTTGATGGAAATACCTATTTTTGACTTCACCTATTCAAACAAAATTTCAGTATGTAATGCACCATGAAAAAGGTCACCTAATTATAGCAGTTTTTCATTAACTTACCTGATTCCTGCCTGTACATGCACAAGCCATTCATCAGGTGGTATAGCCTATTAATATACCTCAGCTTTAACATCTGTATGCACAGGTTCAGTAATAATGTTCTGCATCTACCTTTATATTTATTGCAAATGTATTTTATTAGGAGATTGAAACCAACACACAGAATAAAGCCACCCACAGACTGTTCCTTAGGTCTTCTAGACATTTATGCAGGTGTTGAACTCTGTATGTTTGAAATAGCTGTTGACATTTTTTCCACCTATTCTTTTAATGAGAAATGACCTTTAAAAAAATAAATAAAATGAGCAAAGTTTTCAAAACCTAAACAAATAAAATATCTGAAAAAGAACATTATTATATTTATTTTTATCTTTTTTTGTCCCTTTTTCTTCTCACCTCTCACTGTACTATTTCAGACTGGACCACAGCTGTGGTTCACTCTGTTTTACTCTTCATCGATCAGGGGTTTTAGAGGAGAGATACAGAAACCCCATGCTGGGACAATGACAGCCTTCAGCCTGGTGTAATCGACCTGGGGTGCAGCTTCAGGATGAGGAGGAACATCGAGCTCTGCACCAGTGGCTGTTGCTGCCTGTGCAGTAACAGCACTTCTGTCTCAGAGTCTGCAGCCCCATCCCCAAGGTGGGACAACTCCTTCTTAGGGTAACTGTGACAGCAGGGTAGAAGGCTTCCTGAGGCATCACTAATTTTCCTGATGTTCTCAGAGGGTTTTAATGATACGGCTTCCCTAGATAAATAAGAAATCTGAGTAAGATCCATGTCCCCATGTAACACCCGTTTCAAAAGCCTTAGGACTATATGAGCAGTGAGAACATCTGACTGCACAGGCTGGCAGGGACAACGCTGGTGAGCCCTGTCACTAATCACATCAGGATACGACCGGGGACCAAGAATGACAGTGGCCTCGTGACTAAAGCCCCAGGTGCAGTGGTTGAGGGTACATTTGACTACAGATGGGAAACCCTCAGAAATAAGTGGGGCACACACAGCATTGTGACCTGCTCTGCCCTCCCCAGCTTTTATGAAGCTTAATAAAAGCTTCTCTGTGACTATGTTGAAATGGCAGGACTTGTATCTCCAAGTCGCCTTTACTGTATTCGTCAAAACTGGAAGGTTCTGGCTTCTCTGATTGAAAAACTCTCTGGGAGGCCAGATGAACAGATTCTGCCTGTGCTAATCCCTCTGCCTTATGACCATAAACACTTTTGCCTTCCCTGACTGCAGCAAGCATGCTTCTTTCCCATGAAACAAGCTCATTTTCTCCCATCTCTTGTGGTTGTCCCTCTCTTTCTCACTGCCTTCTGCAAAATCTGTGAACTAGCACAGAAGGAAAGGTTGATTTTCCAAGTCCTGGGCAAGCTATGCCTCAGAAGACCTACTAGCTCCCTGAGCAAAGCTTCCCTTTCATGGGTGCAGTGCTGACTTAGTGCTAGTTGCTTTCTCTCCCCTGCAAAATTCATCTTTCTAGCCCCCTTCACCCTGCAGAGACACAACTTATGTTGGAAATGCTGTTTTCTCATTGCTTACAATGGCTATGCTCCTCTTTGACAGGAACTAACCTGTGATGGGGCACAAGAGTGGAGTGGAGAGAAACTGAAGTTTTAAAGGCCTCAAAAATCCTTAGACTGGCAGGCCAAAATTTTTTATTTAAGCATGGAGGAGACGAAGGAACAGGCTACCTAAGGCAACAGCAAGGACTTTTCACAGAAGGAAGCAGCTCCCAATCATTTAGGAAAAACAGGCATAGCATGCAAATAGTCAAGGAGCAGCAAACACAGTAGTATGAACATACAGGGATACCGCTAGCAAAACAACAAGGAAAGCATAACCCAAGTGAGCAAATCTTCTTGCAAAGACGAGATGAGAAAGTCTCAAACCTTTTGAAGCGCTTCTGTGAGACTGTTACCAGAAAGCAGGGTCACATACAGCATCATTGCTGGTGGCTCATCCATCACTGCGTGCCAGTGATAGGGGTGCCTGATCCTGTGTCCCTCTTCTCCAGCAGGGTCAGAGCATCTCTCCAATGCTGGGTCCATGCAGCCAGTGCCCAAACCTGCAACCAGCAGCTATAGCACAGCCTCATGCCCAGGCCCAAACATCTCCCCAGATCTGCCTGTCTTTTCAGATCCCTTTTGCTGGATTTGTACATAAGCCTTGATTCAGCTGGAGGCTGAGGGCATTTTTTCCTGGTTGCAAGAGAGCCAGAGTGGGGCCCAAATGCACTTAGATATGCATAGATACGCAGTGCAGCCAGGGCGGGGAGACAGCAGAGATGCTGTTGACTGAACTGTTAAACCTCTGCAACATCAGACATGTGTTTTAATTTTGGCAGGATGTGCGTATGAAGCCCGTTTTATTTTAATTTCACTGAATAACTTAAATTTGTAAAATGGAGTCTAACCAGTCTATGGAAAATAGATCAGCAGTGTTGAGATTTGGATTTCTTATTCCTGTTTACTGCTAGCTGGAAGTACACAAACCGTATGATGGCATCCCTTGCAATGTTGGCTGTTGTTAGCAGAGACGCAACGGGAGTTAAAGGTTATTCGTATTCATTTCACAGCAAAAAACCAGACTTGTTTTGGGGCCTGCAGGACATCCTTCAGGTGTTAGGTGTGCATGCCTGAAAGCTTGGCTCTTTTTTCTATCTATTTCAGCCTGATAAAAGATGTTAGATCTCCTCAAATCTTTGCCTCTCTTCTGTCCTTAGATCATAATTACAAAAAATTACTTTCTACAGAGGCGAAAATGAAGGGCTTTAAAATGTCTTAAAAAAGAAAAATGAATTCAGGAAGGGCTATTTTTAACAAGTTAGGCACAGATTTTTTTTTTCCACTAGAGATAATTAATCTGTAACTTTTCCCACAAAATAAATGTCCAAAATTAATCTCCCTCCCACCAAAAATAGGAAGCTTGTAACAGATGGAAAAAGTCACAAGACTAAATGATTGGTACTTCACATTAAATGTCTTTTTCATAAAACAGCAAGCAGCAGATCTACTTCATGGCAGTCGTTACTACATCAAAGTACTCTAAGCAGAATTAAATTATATTGAAAAAAAGAAATATACTTTTTCTCCTTATGAAAAGAAAGTTGTCAAAAGGAGAAAAAAAAAATAAAATAAGAGAATCTCCCGTGAAGACAGATCCTGATGAGATGTATGATCTTTTTTTGTTCTGGAGAGGAGAGGGGAGAAAGAGAATAGAAGAGAGGAAACAGAAAAAGCAGCTCCAGGATAACAAGCTTTGTGTGAAGCAGAAAATCATACCCTTTGAGGGTCATTTTCTTTGAGTTGCTGCCTCGGGGAGATCGGAGGCAGAGATTAAACACTGGAGGGAAAGTCCACATTTGCTTGCGAGGCCCCGCTCTGCCCTGGAACGCCCGGGTAAGCGGAGGAGCCGGCGCTGCCTCCCCGGCGGCGCGCAGGTCCCAGCCAACAGTTTGCATCACATCGCGCCCTTTTTTCGGGAGGAGGAAGGCCCACCGGCCCGAGAGGGCGAGGGAGCCCAGGGGCGCGGGATTTCGGAGGGAAGGGGGGTGTTTCCCCACTAGGTGGAGCCTGAGCCCCGCGCTCCCGCGCTCCCGCGCTCGCCCTCCCATCCTCCCCGCCCGCCCGAGCCGGGCTTCGGTCCGCCTCGGCCCGAGCAGAAGGCAGCTGGGCAGACATCTGAAGGCAGCTGAAGTACGCGGTGTAGGAAGGTCGTGAGATGTCTATTTTGTTGGTTTCTTGTGTGGTTTGGGTTTTTTTTTGGTTTGGTTTTTTTTTTTTTTTTCAGTTTTACAACGGTCCCCGTTTATTATGCATTAAGCAAGACAATGAGGCCATTGCATCCATCATATGCTCCCTAATGCAGCCGATGGCAGCATATTGGTTTTTTAAATCAGGTTACACTTAAATTACTGCTAGCTGCTAAAAAAAAAAAGAAAAAAAGGAAAGAAAAATGCGGAGGCAATGGCCTTAGTCGAGGTGCTGGGCACAAGGGACACTGTTTCAAAGCGTGCACGCAGGTATTGAAGAAAAATGTTGTGGATATCCCCCCGGGGTAAACTGCCCCTATGTTGTGTAAGTGGAATTGTAGATCCTTGATGTGGGATTGGGGAAAAAAAAAAAGAAAACAAAAAAGAAAAAAAAAAAAAGGAAAATGTAGTTGGAAAAGCACCTGCATGGTCCTGCAAACACAGGTTTAAATAATCAGGCTGCAGCTCATACTCGCACCGAAGTTGGTAGGTCAGACCAAGCCCTTTGGCTGACTCTGAATGGATTAGCTGGCAGTTGCTGAAAACCCTGCCCAACAGTTTCGTTTCCATGGCCTTTCTGGAAGAGGCACTTTCTTTGCGTAGCACAAGAGTTCTTCTCCCCAGTGTGTTCTGAGTCAGGAGTGGCAGGACCGGCTGGACAATGATGATTGTGTAGCATAGTAGCCTTTTAGGTTTCAACCTTTTCTTTTTCATAGGGTCAAAGATAAACCTCTTAGATGCTTTGAAAAGCCTGACCCCTGTCTCTGGAAATAACTGAAGTGTCCAGCCTGGATCAAAGAAACCTTTCCTTCAAAAACATTGTCAAAACTGAGATATTTTTTAAAAGCTTTTGGCTCTGATGAAAGCCGAATGATGAAATCGGTGTGTATTTGATGGGAAGTGTTCCAGCTAGCTCTAATAAGGAGCACTACTCAGTATTTTAATGACAACCTTCAATAGCAAAACTCTATTTTGGCTCCTTTATATTCCTACCACTGTACTACCTGAGCAATCTCCCAGTCTTTAATGTATTTTTTTCCTCACAGTATACCTGGAAAATGCTATTGTCCCGACTTTACAGATGAGAAATGGAAGCACAGGAAGGTGAGGCAACTTACTGAAGATTGTACAGTAAAGTTTGCAATGGAGGAAAAAAATCATTCCTCTTGTCCAAAATCATAAGCTAGTGTCATGAGTTGGGGTACCTAGTGCTATTTTTCTCTTATATGACCCTGATCTGCTCTGTCTAAAACTTGGGAGTATGCATAACCTGACAGATCATTTGTCCCGTACATAAGAAATGTAAGAGAGAGACCATTTGTAGGCAAGGTCTATGGGATGCCCTGTCGGTTGTTAGGCTGTCCTGAAAAGAGTTGCTATTTATTTACAGAAACCAGTCATAAAAAAACCCCTTTTATCCTTGTGTTTCTTTCTTCCTGCTCCCTACTTCCACCCTATGTTTTTGGGGCTTGCATACTGCAGATGCTATCTGTAAACTCCCACTTCAATTTTCTGTGAAGCTTTTAGCAGGTAGGAAAGTCTCCGAAAAGGAAGAAAATGAAAGAGACAGCCAGACAATATTTGGTTCACTGGAGAAAAATATCACATTGTCTTTCAGGAAGCAAAGGAAGCAGCAGAAACTATACCTAACTAGAAAAGAAGATCATATTTGCTTATGTTGTTTGAAATCCATGAATGCTTGATTTGGTACCCTTGCCTGAGATGGCAGACCAGCAGCCTTTTATAAGTGAGGGTGCCAATATTTTCCACTAGTCCTCAGTTTAAAAGCAGTGACAGGATTTCAAAGGGAGGAAGAAAAATACAATTTTCTGGTGAGAAACACAGCCCATAATTCAGAAGACATTGAGGATGCAGGAAAAGAGCTGCAACAGGCCAAGTGTGAATCGTCATTTTATTCTTGAAATAAAATGTAAAATGACGGTGTGGTGTTATGCATGTTCCCACGTTCTCTGTTTATATTAACTCCTCTGTAATTTTGTAAGTTGAATTAATGACATTTTCCACTTTCTTATTTATTCTTCTGTCTGCAGGTGACACAGAATGATCACTGCACAGTTTTGTGGTTTGCTTTTGCTTTCTCTGTCTTATCTTATGCTTGAGTATACATGACTGGATATGATTATTTGCATAAAGAATTTACTGAGGGGGAGTGTCTTGTTTCTGTCTCAGGAGAGAGTAATTCTTATAATCTAGGTGCAGAACTATTGACACCTAACTGTGCTATCTCCCTTCATTTGTATATAGTCTCAGTGCTGCAGTACAAAACTGCCTTCATACAAAATCATAGCCACAAAGGAGAAGGAAGGCTCTCAGGTAGTTATTATCTGTCTTCTATGTCAAACAAAGAGAATGGGCAGGGTGATATACCTGTGGTGGGTTTTGAAGGAGGTAGAGTATTGCCTTTCGTACTCACTGAAATCCTCAGATGTATCTGATTGGGACTGACCTGTTCTGGTGGCCACAAAGACACGCATCACCATGGTCAGATCTGAGCCTGAAGGGAATGGGGTACAATCTACCAGGCAATTTTTTAGGGACAGTAGTATGTAAGGGTTCAAAAATAGGCCCATCTGTGAGCTGGTTTATGGTCTGTAGAGACCATTGTGCCGAGCTTTGAGCTGAGCTAGAGGCCTCCTGAGGTCCCTTCCAGCCTGAGCTTTCCCATGATCCTGTGCTGATCCAGTGATCCTAGGGTCATAACAGAAAAAAAAAATAATTTTTTAAGGACTTCCATCTTCTTGCTTCTTCTCCAGGGCCCAAACTGCTGCTGGTTTTGTGCAGGTATGGGGAGTCCTAGGAGATCATGTTGTTTGTTACTGATGTAAAGAAGATACACATCGGAGTTGAGAAGATATGCATTGGAGTTGTCCATACACTGCTGGAAACCTAGTTCATTTCTTACCATTTCTTCCTGTTAGGTTCAGATGAAGTTTGAACAGTTCGGAGGTAAGGGTTCTGCTGAGGGTTTTTGGAAATGGAGCTGCAACTTCTGCAAAGAAGGCCTTGAGACACAGAACAGCACTTCTCTCTAGATGCAGGGAGAAGCTGTATCTTTTACATGTTAATACTATGTTGGTGTGAGGCTATGGGCTTACACAAGCACATGATAGTTTAAGCGTATGAAATCATATGATAGGCAAGTGTTAAATGCAGATGTAATTCCTACATTTACTTTTATTACAGGAAATCTTTACCTTTTCCTCTTTCTTAAACCATGGGAGTATTTTATTTTCATTTAAGTATCTGATAGTAGTGAGGAAACTGAAGCTAATTTATGGCTTAAGAACACCCTTCATCACTTCTTGATTCTTCTCAGAAAAACAATTCTCTGCCACTGGAAGCTTGCACCAGGAATTTCCCTGCAGGCCTAAGTTTCCACTGCCTTGGAACATCAAAATGCTGAACTTGCAGTCTGTAGAGAGAATTTTCTTCCCAGAGAATGTGAAAGTCATCTTGAAGTGGTTTTTTTGTGGTTTTTTTTTTCTATTTTGAATCTGTATGTATAATATAATATGCACCTTTCTCCTCGCTTCTCCTGCAATTGCTTCTAAAAAGGTTTTGATGCACTTCCTTGTTGTGTGCACGGCATCTGCAATGTGTGTACGGCTCAGCTGGGGGTAACTGTGGCCAAATAATGTTTGTAAATATTCCTGTCAATAAAGCTTACTGCCCTTCAGCATCTTATTTGTATGTCTGCACAACTTTGGGGAGTGAGATTTTATTCATGAATATGTTTGAAAGCAAGAGTATCAGGAAAACCAAGTAACTTGTTGCAGAAATGTGTGTACAAAAATGTTCTCTCAGGATAATCTTTTGAAAGCTCTTTCTATTTTCTTGGTATAATGTTCACTGAACATAGGCTGAGTTTTTGCAAATAATTTCAGAGTGGGAAAATGGGATTCTTCTTTTCTTACAGAGTGCAGGTCACCCAGTTCTGGAACAGAAATTGTCCAGCATGATTCACAGGGGCAGTCGTAAATAATGAGTGCTCATTCACCAGTTTGTGAATAAACCCCAGGCTAAAATGTAGTCATACATTCATTAAGCAGTACAAAAAATATCACAGCAATGCTACAGATAATTTACTGCTAAACTTTTCAGATAATTAATTTGTAAAAATTAATTTGATTAGCTTTGATCTGTGTGCTAAATACCCATCATTAAAACTTCAGTGTTTTATTTTGTTGTGGATTATTTTTATATATTGCCATTATCAGTAATCCATTTTTTAGCCAGATAGATTGTCTGTTATCACTGATCCATTGCCTAACCAGATGACTTCTATTCTCTGAACCATAGATTATTTAGCTGTGAGTTTCTCTTTGAAAAGGTCTGATGGATAAATTGCAAATTTGGACCATAATCCTTTAACGTAAGTTGTGATAGATTTTCTATCTGCAGAATGACTTTTTACTGAATTCTTACAGTAGAAGTGCTTGTAGCTGTATGTAAATAGAAGTATGGAAACTCTTTTCAAATGGCAGTCAAAATTCCAGAGAAGAATTTAAGCCTAGAAACAGTCAGATCCAAATTTTTCCTTGAAAAATTTTTTAATTGAATGCTAAGCGGTTTTTAATATAAAATGCCTGCTTCTGATGAAAGTAAAATATATTAATGAAACACACGATGCCTCGAATTGCAGTATTAAATCTATAAGTTACAATTATTTTTTTATGAAAATATGATTTCCAGATTCCTTAAAAAAATAATGTAAAAATTAGGGGGGAAAAAAGGACTGTTTTCTCTGGGAAAGAAAAAGATTTTTTTTTTTTCTATTAAGCTTCTTTAAGGAGTAAAGATTTATTTCAATTCCTCATTTTGCAAAGGCTCTTGCTGCTTTTATAGATGCCCCCCTCTACAACTGGGAAGTGCTGTGTTCCAGAAAGCTTTTGAAAATTTCTCAGAAAAGATTTCCTGGTAGCTTTGCTACTTGGCACAAACACTTCAGGACTGCAGTTGTTAAACAAACAAAAATGTTGTGCAGCAGGGTGAGGAAACTCTGGTTTATAGTTTCAAAATGAAATAGATTCACATTTCCCTACCTAAACATTTTGTTAGGATGATGCAGTACCCCTAAAGTTACATTTCACTGTTTACCTGAAGTTTCAGGAAGCATGTGAATGTATGGCAGCGTAAGATTATCATCCTGCTTTCTAAACCCCGCCATCCCTTTGTAACTCCATAATTCAAGTTTAATGTTGCAATAATGCCAGAACGCAGTGTGACAACGACAAATGACTCCCTGACTGTGGCACTTGCTGCTGTACAGGGGAGGTCGGGAAGGACTCCTAACTCAAAAAGACATTTCTTGTCATGTTTTCTGGCAGTCATCAAGGGCACATCTTTCACAGGGAGCAACTGAGTAATTCCCAGGATCCAAGCCTCACTGAGTTTGTGGTGTTTGTGAGCGGGCTTGCAGAGGGGATGAAGAAAGAGGAGAGTTTCCATCATGAGAACACATACAAGGAGAAGGCTCTGCCCTCTCTCACATAACTGTCATGCCCTTGGTCTGACATGACATTTTGCCTTCCCATGGAAGAGCCAGACAGCCCCGCTAGTCAGATGGACCTTGGGAATCAGCTCTTCCCACGTTTTATAGTCCCCTGGGTCTTTATCTGCTGCTGAAACTCCACCCTTCCCTCCCTCCAGATGAAATGCAAGAAGACAGTGTCTCTGGCCCTCTTGAGAGGGAGGGAAAGGAGCAGGAGAAGCATCGATAGCTCCCTGCCAAGTCAGAGAGACACTGGGGGCCCCGCGCTCTGGTTCCCAGGCAGGAGGGGAGTCAACCATGCTCTCGCACATGTCGCTCTCGCAGAGGGGTGGGGGAAAGACTGCTGAGAGGCTGGTCCCTTCCTACATGCCAAGAGGGTCAATGAACCCAACATGACTCTCACAGAAAAAGTATTATTAAAAACAAGCTGGGAAAAAAGGTTTCCTAGCATCTGGACTGCAGAACAGAAAATAGCATTATTGCTGGAGCAGAAGCAAGTATGAAATCCTGGAAAACACTCATAAACATGACATATTTTTATTAAAAGTTTTAATTTCCAGTAAAGCTCCAATGACCCAGATCTCCATTACCATACAACAGTGCAAATGCTGTTGAAGCCAAGAGTGTCATTTGAACAGAATAAATCAAGTAAATAAATATTCACTGATACTGCCTAATTAATCTTCAACTACATTTGATGTAATGTGCAATATATTCTTCAGACTTGCTGCACATCTCACTTTAAACCAGAGGTGCCTATGCTGCATAGTATGTCTTCTGGCACAAATTTTCTGCCAAGTTCTGGTGTAATTTCCTAACTGAGACTGTGAACAAAATCTGAAGCACTCAAATGAGCAGAGCAGTATCATGGTACCCATTTTACAGATAGGGAAACTGAGACACAAGATGGTGAAGGAACTTATCCTAGGTAATTCGGAAGGTCAGAGACAGAAACCTGAATAATACTGCAAACCCCTCAGTTTTATTCTTCTCCTGGTGTTAAAACAGCCTCAGATAAAAACTTCTTGATTAGGAAAGTGATATGGCTTATGCACTCAGCTAAGATTAGAATGTTTTTCTGTTGCATGATTTTCTTAAAATAAAAAGAAGACGATTGACTGAAATTAGGAAGGATTATATATTAACTCAGCAGGGAGACCCATTACATGAGAATGGAGGTCTTACACAGGCATCTCTATTTATTATGTTAATTTACATGACATCTATCCTATGGGCACCCTGCTTATCCCGTCCTACTTGAGAACTCCAACGGGAAGGTGAGTTGTGAAAATGATGGAGGCAGGGCTCAAACCTGTGTACTAGGCTGTGCTAGACCTAAACCTGAAATGTTTTCATTCAACAAAGATAATTTTTTTTTTGTTTGGAAGAGATCCCTCCTAAAGTAAAGCCAAAGGAGGTAGTGGTGAGGAAAGCTGTTTGGCTCCAAGCTGAATCAGGTTAAGTGTGTAGGGATCTAGATTCTGTAGGTTAGGTAAAATATTGGTGATTCCAATCTACTGTGTCCCCACACCCACAGTAGCAAATGGTTAGCAATTCCTACAGAAGGAAATACAACTGAAACAAATTCCTGCAATGATGTCTTAGATTATGTGGGAGTTTGCACCGTATCTTACTGAGCTAGGAGAGTCCCGTGGAATGACTAGTTGCTTGGTCCGGCTGTCAAGTGTCTGACTTTCATTCAGGCTCTTTGCTATAATGTCAGAATGCCTCTTGTGTAGACAGGCTGAGAGGGAGAGATTACTAGCATGGGCACAGCACTGCAATGGATAACAACTGTTTTCATCCCCAGATAGGATCTCTGCATGGGAAGGGGCTAGGCTGTGCCAGCTGAATGCCATGAGCCCAGCGTCAGGGGCCTCTGCATCGTGCTGTTGCATGATGGATATGAGGTCAACAGGCACCGGTGAAATTTCTTAAATCACACTGATTCCTGGAAAGACAATGACAAAACTCCTATTGACTTCAAGATAAACAAATTCAGACCATAGGTCAGGGTCACAAAAAGTCCCGTGACAGCTGGAACAGAAACTCTCAGATTTCTGTTCACACCTTAATAAAAAAATCCATCTTTCTTCCCTCTATGAACTGAAGCTCCTCCCCTTCCAACACTTTCTTTTTTCCTGAAGTATTTGGGGCAGTTTATTTATGGTCCCAATTTACCTGAGTAGTTTGAATACTTGCCCACTTCCCAGGAAAATTTTCTACCTTCAAGTGATCCACATTATAAACTGCAGCTATAAATTACAAGGACCTTCTAGGGAACAGGAGAAGGTAGGAGGGGATGAGGTTGTTCATTTCTATGGAACAACTGAATGAAATTGTAGTTTTTATTACACTTCATTTTCAGCCCTTACCTTTCTATGGCCTCTGCCTCCTTACTTCTATAAACTGGACCATTATTGCCCTAAACCCTTAAACTGTCCTTTTAACTGGAGATGCTTTACTATCCAGCCTGCACAGCATTCTCATCGAATCCAGTTTGTAAACATTCCTGGGGCACTCAGAGGACAAATTACTATATGTTTGGAAATACATTATAAAATATTTTATTTCCTATAGCTTAATGGAAACTTAGGATGGTGTCCTAAGAAGGATTTATTTGACAGACTGAGAAGCCTTTTCACCACAGAGGGCAATGTGTTGAGCATCAGTCTAGAGTGTACTTTGGGGTGCATGAGACTTTATTTGCTAAGCACCGCAGAATCTAAGAGCAGGTTGGGGTGGATGTGAAAGAAATGCATTCTTCACGTGAGCGTATTGGACGTGTCCACTGGTGTGAAACTGGTTTGATGTGACCGTGCTTTTATAGGGCAGTTCTGATAGTGTGCTGACTAATGACTGGCTAAAGCAGGCATTGGGGTCAGCCAGGGCTGTAGCTGTTTAGCTCAGAAAGTGTAAGGCTCCCATTTTAGAAGAGTGATTCTGGAACATGCAGAAAATGTTCCACCCCATGAGAGGTTGCAGGAGGAGAATTAAATCATGAGGCTGAAAAGACAATAACCTCTCGTTTTCCCCAGTGAACCACCATCCTTTGTGTGCACTGCAGATTTTTTTACAGATGGCAATAAACTTACATTTGGGCATACTTCTGAAGCCATCCAAACTGCGTCATGGTTGTTTAGGCATCATACTTGGACTATGTCGGGAATTTTCTTATTAAATGACTTGTCACTAGAAAAATGCTGATTCCTTGATGCAAAGTGTTTTTGTGAGAGAATATCAACACTGTGAGCCACT
This sequence comes from Egretta garzetta, assembly GCF_000687185.1. NCBI lineage: Eukaryota > Metazoa > Chordata > Aves > Pelecaniformes > Ardeidae > Egretta > Egretta garzetta. The sequence continues at coordinate 858,439 of NW_009258727.1, forward strand.
GCCAAGACACAAAAAGCCTTCAATAGAAATTCACCTGCTGGGCAGATTCCTTGTTACTTCATCTGCCACACTGCTAAGGGAAGATCCAGAAACAAAACTATTATCTTGATTAGTCATTCTTACTGCTTTGAGATACTCTTGCTAGAAGACAGAATTAGTCCAAAGGGCACGTGTACAGAAACAAGTATATTTTTTAACCTAACATTTTAACATCTGACAATGGGTAACAGTTCAATATGCATTAGCATAAACAGTTTTCAGTAGCATATAAAACACACTAGTGAAAAATGACATCTCTAAAGCATTAAGTAAAAGTATTACTAAATTAGTATTTACTTACATGTATCTAATGGTATGGCATCAGTGAAGACTTTTGTCCAACTTCCTGGCTCTGAGTGACTTCTGAACACTTTGTTGCTATGTAAGTTCAAGTTTATTACTCTTCTCCATATGAAGATTTCCTTGTTTGACTACAGTCTTGGGAGGCGTAAGAGTGTGACAGCTCTCTCCACTAAGAAGATTTGGTTTTGACATGCTTCTGGGTGAGATCCTGAGCTACTTTATTTACTCTTCAGAGACCCTAAATATCCTGAACCTGAACATTTTGGCTGTTGCTCACAACTGAAATTACCGTATTGTCACATATCCAGGGCTTAACCTCTAAGGCTGTACCATGATTTATACCTTTTGGACTGTATTAAGCAACTGCTTTTAAACTTGGAATTACACAGTAATTAATTTGTCATTTCTTAAAAACCCCTTTTGTTCCAGTGTTTTAAAGACTGTGAATGTCTTGTTTTGTTCTTCCTGAAACACATGCCTGTCCTTTGTTAAGAATATGTGCTTGAGCTGTCACATAGAGTCAAACTTACAGGGCCCTGGCTGCTCTGGAAAAAACAACAGTAATTCAACTAGGGACTGAGCATCCCCTGAAACATGAGAGCTCAGATGTCTCCTGTTATCAGCTTATCAAACTCAGAGAAATCTATTGTCCTCACTAATTTATCCAGGTTTGTATTGCAGTAGGTGTACTTTCAGTGACAAAGTTAACCCCTTCTGAAGGTTTTCCTGCTCACTTCTAATACACCTGCATAGAAAGAAGCATCAGAATTTATATTTCCCATGCTTTTCTTCAATCATATTTTACAAGGGACACTTATCAGTGGTCATAACAGCTTATGACGATACATTTCATTTTATTGTGGAAACTTTTACATTGTGTTGGAGCTTTAATGTACTTGCAAAAAAGGTACATAGTAATAGTGAGCCACAGGAAAGTGGTACAACCTCTAAGAGAGCTTGTCTAGAGCAATCCAGGCAAATCTCAGTAGGGGCTGTTGTGGCTCTCTCCACACCTTGTTTCTTCTTCTCTCTGTCTGTTCCTGTTCTCCCTCCCCGGCACCTTCGCTGACAATTGCCTCACACCTCAGCAATTTGGTTCAGAGAACTAAATGGGTTTGCAGTCTTGGCAGGTAGGCTTTCATGCCTTCAGTGCCCATGGGGTGGCTAAGCGAGAGACAGAGCAGGCACAAGGGGCTGGGCAGGAACATGTGGCAGACGGAGGGAAAAGGCAGGAAAGGTTTATCATGGTTTATCTACAGATGTTTGGGACAATTTGCCTGGCTCATGGTCTGCTGTTGACCTCTTTCCTGTGGTCCACTTGGCACTGCACTACCGGTCAGATTTGTGACAGCCAGACATTCAGCTACCACGTTCCCCAGGAGACTCCATGATCTGTTTGCCATCCACTGAGGTTTGAGGTCTGTCTGCTGTTTAGCCAACAAACTCAGGTAATTCCCTATCACACCAAGGAAAGGTGACAGTGGTGCTCAGCACCAGTTCAACTAACTCTTATTAGCCCTGCTGATTCTTGAGCAGCATTTGGGAAAGACAGCTATCTGCAGGACCCCTTCCTTTGGCAACATGCTTTCTTTCAGTCCCCCAACTACGTCTACACTAGTTAACTAAACAGGATGGTGCAGACCCAAACTACCATGCAGTTTTCCAAACTGTTAAGTTTATTGTATGTTCTTGGCAGTTTTTTCCTGGGCCAACTGTTACTCTCCCAGAAAATCCCAGGTTACAGTTCAAGGTCAGCATAGGCTACGTGCCAGCTACACACTGCCATTCCCAGTGTGTAATGAGGATGAACCCAATGTGTTTCTGAGCATGACAAATGTGAGTTGCACCATGACAGTCATTCTTATGACTAGAGAAGGGGACATGGCCAGTTTTGATCATAGGTGCAGCCTCTCTTTCCTGGGTCAGAGAATGCGACGTGTCTGTGAAGACGTGATGGCTGGCACAGATGAAAAGAGCTCACCGCTCCTGGGAAGCACCAGAGATATTGCGTATGTGCAGGTTGATGTCTCTGTTGGTGTAAATTTCTGCTGGATCTGTGGCAGGCAAGGGGTTACAGCACACAGCCCTCCTCTGCCTCTTCAATGACTGATATGGCTTGCTAATAGTACTTTATCCTTCCATAATTTTAAATGGATTTTCTTTTTTTCCTCTCTTGTACATTTAATATAAAGTCAAAAGATTTTTCATGGTGATGATTGACACATGACTAAGCAGTTTAGATCTCTGTACTAGAAATCCACGGTCTTCTTCAATTGCTTAATGCTGCAACAAAATCACATGAACCCTTTTCTCTCTTTAAACCTATTTATGCCATTAAAATTAATACACTAGATCTTGGGAGGCTGCTTAAATGTAAGCACTGAGAAGCGAGACTATTTTATAGGTAAATATTATTTTTTTAAAAAAATACTGTGTAGTAGTTTTGCATGTCCTTCCAATTTTTGTATTTTAGCTGGGCAGAGTTGATCAAAAAATGAAACAGTGGTTTTGGCTATTTTTCCAAAGAAATTTCCTTTGGGTGTTTCTGTAGAAAATTAATGGACTTGAATTTTTTTTCCAGCTCTAATGTATCCTTGCTGTTACAATTCTGACTTGCAATTCAATGTACATTACTCCAAGTTATTCTCCATTACTTGGCTACAAAATTCCTTTAGGGGAAAAAGCATTATTTTAATTGGTTAATTTATTCCTCTTTTTTAGATGGTATTGATTAATGAACTTTATTTAAAAAAAATAATTAAGTAGTAGAATCCCTGCTGCCTGCCCGTTTCTCCCTTTTTTTTTGTTGCTTTTAAGCAAGTGCCAGTGGAAGAAAATTTAACAAAGCACCTTGTGTACTCACACCTCAATATTACTTACTTTTCTTACCTTTGATTACGCAGTATCAAGTGAGAAAGACTACATGGCATGTATACAAACAGCACTGTGAAAGGTCTGTAACACACACGGCAGAAGGAGAACAAAGAAGCTGTGCTTGTTCTGTAGGAATGCAGTCCAGACTCTGTCACCTGTTCTCTGGCTGAATATGCAAATACAATTTGCTATCTATCTGAGAATTCCCTCCCCCCCTTTTTTTTTGTATTATTGGTATTACTTATGAAGTGAAGTAATGCAGAGTGGCTAAAATCACCAGAATGTTCCAAAGGTGCTCAAGGCCAAGTTCTGCCCTGCGCTGTGCAGTCAATTATTCATGGCTTCCTATAAAAATTATATCCAGTCATCAGATCATCTGACTAAGGTAATAGGGATGGGCCTTAAAATTCTCTTGTTATGTTGACAAGGAATTTTCCTTGTCATTTACTTTTTGACAGATTTAATTGAAAATTGCCCACATCAGAATTCTAGGGCTCTTGATGCCCTACAAGACCTGGATAAGGTAACATATATACATCATTCATGAGCACATATTGATTGGGAAGCCTGCTTATTACTGAGCAAGCTGATATTTACCTTTTAAAATTCTGATTTGTGGGATGCAGGCAGTTCTCTGCTCAGGTGAGTAAAGCAGAATCTGTGCCACATATGTAAGGCATTTCTTGTGCAATAACACAGTAGATGTCACAACAGCAGCACAGCATATTTACTTGGGTTAATACACATTTTATCTAAACACACATAATCCAATTGCCTTCACCAGTCCTGCAGAATTGTCCAGTCTAGAGCATGGAGACTTGAGCACTCTGCCTCCTCTCTTGCCTGGATATCACACCCTGGAAAAATATTTATTATGACCTTAAAGACTTTGGGAGACAAACACAGTAGATGATGAGGACAAGATCTGAAAAAAAACCCCAAACCCTTAGATGGAATATATATGTATGTCTGTGTGCTAACTGTCCTGTCCATCTAGGCTTTTTCTAGGTTTGTCTTAAGGTGCCCCAAAGATATATAGAAACATCCTTGTCTTGACAGAGCTAAGTCATTCCCAGGGAGACTCTGTCTACAAGACATTCTTCTGCATCTTGAGATGATGCTAACAGGGAGGATGTTCCAAAAAAACAGCTAATGCCACTACTTTCTTTTAAAAGCATAAAGGTGTAATTGTCTGTCTGTTTGTAATGAACAGAGAGCTAAGCCACAGTTAGAGATGTGAGTTCAGGTTTAATTCCATCCCATTCCTTAAACACACAAACTCACATCTCAAAATATCTGTCAGTAGAATAAACCTGAAGAAAGTAATTGTGTAGGCACTCACCATCTCCCCTGTTGAAATGATGCAGAAAATAGTTTAAGTCTCAATTTAGAGGAAGCAAGTGGGTTAAGGCACTCACCTAAAATAAGCAAGACCTAGAATCCACACCCTGTATTAAGTGCTGCCTGTAGCAGTCTTTGGATAAATTATATAAAGGGCTACATGTGGCAGCTGGATCCCTCTGTAAGAAAGAAAAGAAATGACTGCCAAGTTCTCCCTATTAGTGCCCCAGAAAGCAGGGTTAAATTTTGACACACATCCTGCATACTATGTAGGCACTTCATTTTTTTTTCCTCTTTCACCAGCTGCCATAGATTTAAGCAACACGCAGTCACTGCAGTAAGATTCACAATGCAAGGTTGGCATGGGAGATGCCTGGAAAGGACACAGATGTGTAAGCACTTGCCTATGAAAGGCACTAAGGGAGGTGGCTGCTGCTTTGTGGTGGCTGCTGGGGAAGGGAATTGTATGTAGACATTCAGGTAAGAAATCAACCGGATTGCTGGTTCATCCAGGAGGCCATTTTAGCTTGATCATGAAGGATTAGGCAAAAACATTTGGACTTTAGGGTTTTTTTGTTGTTTGTTTGGGGTTTTTTTTGCCTGACAGAAGAATAGAGCAGATTGATAAAGCCCCAGGTTCTCTGCTTTAGAGAAAGGTGCCGTAATTGTATATAAGAAGCTGACTTGGAGGAAAAGTGGGCATGCTTTGGTACAATCTGGGGTTGTTCTGACAGTTAAATCCTCGCATGTTATAGCAAGTTTTCCTTGTGCCCATGGAGGCAAATAAATGAAAAATTACCTGTGTGGATGCTCTTCTATTCCCTGTAGCAAAATAATGTATCCATAAGAATCTGATCTCTTCAAGGAGATTTTATACCATTAACTTTATTGCTTTAAACATTTCCAAAAAAGCTTCTGATTCCAGTGTACGACCCTCTCACATGTAACAAAGAATGGCCTGTATGATATGCAGGCAGTTTGGTTCTCCTTCTGCCTCCATTTGGGGACCCACCAAACAAGAATCTGTTCTCTGATTATTTCACTTTCCACTTTTGTAGGCATTCAGTGGAACATGGATATCTATTCTGGCAGGCATCAGCAAATATTATATTTCTCTGTCAGGTATAGGTCAGTCCTTTTACTTTTTTTTATTGACCTGTATTTTTTCTAGTAGTGGGAGCTTTATTTTTATTGGAAAAGTGCCTCAAATAAATGTGGATATTATGTCTTATTTGATATTTGCCAGCCCTTCCAATACAATATAAGCTGTGAATTGTATTCAGTTGTTGCAGTCTTAATGGCCATCAACAGAGCTCTTAAGTAAGATTAGACTTAACAAGAAGTTATGAAAACTTTGGAAAAAAATATGACCCTCTTCCTTACAGTTTTATTTTTTAGTTAGAGATGGATGAATAAAGAACAGCAAAGAACAAAAAGGGATACTTCAGGTAAAAGAAGGCAGGACAATATTGAATAACTATGCATTACTTTTGTTTCTGTTATTTAAAGAACAGAACATAGTTTTCCTCTTTGCACTGCCATGATACCAGAAGCAACACAGGAGCAGATTAGCAACCACGTGTAATAGGACTGTTTTTCTATAAGAGAGTTTTGGGACACTGAGTTTGCAATGCCACAGAAGCCTGTAGATGGGTAAGACCACATGGTTTTCAGAGGCCAAGTGTTTGGTTTTGATTTTACTTTTTACAATATATAGATGTAAATATGAAAAGTTCCTCTCTCTGCTAATACTGATTTCTTATAGAAGCAGTGCTGCGATTTTTTTTAAAAATACCGCCATGTGATATATAAGAAGGTGGTAAAGATTGGCATCTCTCCTCTGTGAAAGAGATGATCAAGTTTCCAGAATAACAACTTATTTAAGAGATCATGTTCTCAGTGAAATCAAGGGACCTATTTGTATACTTCCTTCTCCACTTACCTGTAAGCTAGGTGCTTAGATCATCCTCTTCAAATAATATGAAAAATGTGTCCTGCGACTTCCCATGGTTAAGTGACCATGCAAAGTTGTATATCAACAGAATTCAGATGCATTCAACAGAGGTATACTGGTTTATAGCAGCTGAAGATTAAGTCAAATTATTTTGAAATGTAAAGTTATACACACAGCTCATGTTAAAAGTAAATTTTGGAAATACTTACATTTTTGCACTTTTTAAAACAAAAGCCAGGACTTTCAAAAGGACTTAGCATTGCCCCAGTGTCACTGAAACCAGTAAGATTTTTACTGATGATGTCAATCAAATAAATCCAAAGTCAGGTGAATGCTGAGTGCTTTAGATATTTTTATTTCATACCTTTTTTGTGAGCAGCAAATGTATGAATTAAATGTATGGATACTTCCTCTACAAGTCCTGCAACCTTTCAAAAAGATTGAGAGGATCAGAAAACAAAATTTAACCTATAAACTAATTTGTATACTGTCACTTAAATTAAGTAAGTCAAACCGCTAAAAAGAAAGGGAAACCAGATGATAGTGACAAGGTTCTCAAAGATCAGCAGGACAATTTCTCCCAGTCTTTTTACATGTGGTGGTTGTGGTGTGAGATCATTCTTCCTTCCAAAGAAGCCCAGTGAATGTTCACTGACTGTTTCTTGAGGAATAGGGAAAATTTCATAGAATCATTAAGGTTGGAAAAGACCTCTAAGGTCATCATGTCCAACCATCAACCAGCACCACCATGCCTACTAAACCATGTCCCAAAGTGCCGTGTCTACACATTTTCTGAACGCCTCCAGGGGTGGTGACTCCACCACCTCTCTGGGCAGCCTGTTCCAACACTTGACCACTCTTTCAGTAAAGAAATTTTTCCTAATTTCCAATCTAAACCTCCACGATGCAACTTCAGGCCATTTCCTCTTGTCCTATCAGTAGTTATTTGACAGAAGAGACCAACACCCACCTCACTACAACCTCCTTTCAGGTAGCTGTAGAGGGCGATAAGGTCTCCCCTCAACCTCCTCTTCTCCATACCAATCAAACCCAGTTCCCTCAGCCACTCCTCATAAGTCTTGTGCTCCAGAGCAACAGCCTTGTTGCCCTTCTCTGGACAACCCCCAGCACCTCAATGTCTTTCTTGTAGTGAGGGGCCCAAAACTGAACACAGTAGTCGAGGTGTGGCCTCACCTGTGCCGACTTATAGGGGGATGATCACTTCCCTAGTGCTGTTGGCCACAATATTCCTGATACAAGCCAGGATGCTGTTGGCCTTCTTGGCTACTTGGGCACACTGCTGACTCATATTTAGCCAGCTGTTAACCTGCACCCCCATGTCCTTCTCTACCAAGCAGCTCTCCAGCCTGTAACGTTGCATGGGGTTGTTGTGAGCCAAGTGCAGGACATGGCACTTGGCCTTGTTAAACCTCATACAGTTGGCCTCGGCCCATCGATCCAGCCCTCCCCTCGAGCAGATAGACATTCCTGCCCAATTTCCTGTCATCTGCAAACTTACTGAGGGTGCCCTCGATCCCCTCATCTAGGTCATTGATAAAGATATTAAACAAGACTGGCCTCAAAACGGAGTCCTGGGGAACACTGCTTGTGACCGGCCGCCAACTGGATTTAACTCTGTTGACCACAGCTCTCTGGGCTCGGCCATCCAGCCAGTTTTTTACCCAGTGAAGAGTACACCTGTCTAAGCCTTGAGCCGCCAGCTTCTCTAGGAGAGTGTCAAAGACTTTACTAAAGTCCAGGCAGATAACATCCGCAGCCTTTCCCTCTTCCACTAAGCGGGTCACCTGGTCATAGAAGGAGATCAGGTTGGTCAAGCAGGACCTGCTTTTCACGAACCCATGCTGGCTGGGTCTGATCACCTGATTGTCCTGCACATGCCTGGTGAGCGCACTCAAGCTGAACAGCTCCATAATCTTCCCCAGTACTGAGGTCAGGCTGACAGGCCTGTAGTTCCCTGGATCCTCCTTCCAGCCCTTCTTGTAGAGGAGTGTCATATTGGCAAGCGTCCAGTTGTCTGAGACCTCCCCTGTTAACCAGGACTGCTGACAGATGGTGGAGTGGCATGGAAAGCTTCTCTGCCAGCTCCCTCAGTACTCTTGGGTGGATCCCATCCGTCCCCATAGACTTGCGAGTATCCAGATGGCATAGCAGGTCGAAAACTGCTTCCTCCTGGATTATGTGGGGTTTATTCCACTCACCATCCCTGTCTTCCAGCTTGGGGGGCTTAGTACCCTGGGGATAATTCGTTGGGCTATTAAAGACTGAGGCAAAGAAGGCATTCAGTACCTCATCCTTTTCCTCATCTTTTGTCACTATATTTCCCCTGCATCCAATAAAGGATGGAGATTCTCCTTGGATCTCTGTGTTGTTAATGTATTTATAAAAACATTTTTTGTTCTTTCTTACAACAGTGGCCAGATTGAGTTCTAGCTGGGCTTTTGCCTTTCTAATTTCCTCCCTGCATGACCTAACGAGATCCCTGTACTCTTCTTGAGTCGCCCACCCCTTCTTCCAAAAGTGGTAAACTCTCCTTTTTTCCCTGAGTCCCAGCAAATTCTCCCTGTTCATCAAGGCTGGTTGTCTTTCCTGCCAGTTCATCTTATGCACATGGGGACAACCTGATCCTGTGCCTTTAAGACCTCTTTCTTGAAGAATGCCCAACCTTCCTGAATCTCTTTGCCCTTCAGGACTGCTTCTCAAGGGACTCTCTCAACCAGTGCCCTGAACAGGCCAAAGTCTGCCCAGTGGAAGTCCATGGTAGTGGTTTTGCTGGCCCTCCTCCTTATTTCGCTAAGAATCAAGAACTCCATCATTTTATGGTCACTAAGCCAAAGGCAGCCTCTGACCACCACATCTCCCACCAGTCTTTCTCTGTTTGTAAACAGCAGGTCAGGTGAGGCACCTCTCTTGGTAGGCTCACTTGCCAGCTGTGTCAGGAAGTTGTCATCTTCCTCACACTCCAGGAACCTCCCAGACTGTTTCTTCTCTGCTGTGTTGTAGGTAGGAGTTATCTCTACTGTGAACACAGTCACAAAAGCTGAATGGGAAACATCTGGTTAGGTCACTTAATCTATGTCCCTCCAGATGCAAGGCTCTTATCTTTGACCAGGTCTGCCCTATAGCACATAAAAACAGGAGGACACCCCTGTCAAGTTCATTCCTTTTTATGAGAGAGAAACACAGCTGACAGGCTAAAAGAAAACAGTAGTGATTGCCAACATATTCCCCTATCTGAATTACAGACATGGCAGAAGAATGCATGTAAATGTATAGAGATTTTTAGGATATTTCTGAGTTATTTTTAGTTAAATAAGCTGAAATTCTGCCTGTTTTCAATAAGAATAGAAGCTTTCCTCCTGGAAACCAGATTCTGCATTTGATTTCCTTTATTGTTTCATCTGCTAGCCTTAATTTGGGTGTGATTGCATGTAACAGCACTGGGGCTGAGGAGAAAAGAAGGATAGTATATAACCAGGAGAATGAAGACTCAGAGGTAGTGTCCCTATTTAAAAAAATTCTGGACTTGTACAAATTCTGCATTTTTTTCCATTTATGTGAAGCCTGTGACCTTTTCTCATCAGGAGGACAATTCTTGAGAAACTTCATCTAAGTGAAGTATGATTTATCGAAAAAGTATATATTTCAGAAGGGGATTGCTCTCTAAAAAAGCTCCTCAGGGACTCCAGAGTAGTGTCATCTAACAGGACACATCCATACCTTTCTTGTGCCTCTTAAAGCTGTCACTGATCTCAGGTAAGTCAGTTTTCCCCCAGCCACTTGGTAACCTTAGACACTTTGAAAATAACAGTATCTTTGTATTGACTATTCCCTGTTATTCCCCTCTCTTGTGTAGTCCCCAACAATGCCTCCATTTGAAAAGGTGTTGATGTGACAATGCATAGACCTCCAGGAAAAAAATTAACTGTTCTTATTGACTGGTCTCTCAGCAGCCCAGGTGCACATAGCTTATAACATTTATATTGGATTTTCTTTTTTGTTTTAACTCAGTTAATTCCTTGTGATTGATTAGCAATTTTTAGCAGTAGAATAAGGTGACCATATGCCCAATTTTCTTCTTAATCATCATTGTTGTCTTCTCTTCCTTTTTTTCTAGGCAGTTTTAATTCAGCTGAATTTGCTTTTTCCCCATTTGTTACTGATAGACTGCTTTCAGTGTGCTGACTGTAAAAATTCTTTTGGAAAGCTGCCTGGTTTCTCTCTAGAGCCTGATGTAAAGTCTTCAAAGTAAGATTAAGAGTTGTTTGTTCATTTATTTATTTATAAACAGTGTCTTCAAGAAGGGGAGATGGGTCTTTTATTACATAGACCCTGAATTTCTAGTTCAAGTCTTCTAAAGATGCTGGCTCATTGCATCTTTTATTGAATAGAAACAGAATTTTCCCATTAGTTCTAGAGGGATCATCTGCTAGAGAGGGGATGAATCAGCAAAGCTGCAGTCAGTTAATGTTTTTCATTGCTGGTCTTATTAATTGATTATTGATTTTATATTTCATGAAGAAATGCAGAATAATCTGGAAAAGTGAGGCTGCTCTGTGGTTTATCTGTCATCACAAGAGTTGGAAGTGCTGTGGAAAAGTACTCTGGAGCGAGTGTAAGAAATACTTCCTTATTAAATATTGCTGTCTACCATTCATCTACAGTCAGCTTCAGCAAATATGTCTCTTGAAGTCTTCAAAGGTTTTATCTCAATCTCATTATAGTTAATGAAAGCTTTTTCTGATAGCTGTAGAAAAGGACTGAGGTTTGAAGTCCTGTTAGTCTGATAGAATGAAGTCTTACTTTTGATTCAGATCTCCAAAATGTATCTGATGAGGCTTTGCAAGGCCATATGTAGTTATCATGTGTTTAGCTTTTACATTTAGAAGTCATAGAATTGTCTGTCAATGTGAATAACTGATCCTCTGATGTCTCTCTAAGGCAGGGAAAAATATTCCTCAGGGGCAGTGCCTCAGGGATGCCACTCATATTTTGGGGCATGACTGGGCAGGATTCAGTTTGAGTCATTGATATTTCAGCATCTGCATTTAGGCATCTGAACACGATCAGCAGTCAGAGATAAAATGTTGATCTCCTCACTCCTAGTTATAACTTGGTTAAAACACCAAGGCTTGTGCGATGTTTATTATTGTCTTTCTCTTTTGTAGACTCCAAAGTACATGATATTACAAATACAATCTTGTTTAAAAGACTAAACCAAATAATTTTAGCTTTAAGTTACTGGTATTTTCTTCACCTTCATCTCCAGTATAATGAAAGGACAGTACGGTACAGGAATAGATTGCCATAATGGAGAGGTTTACATGTTTTAAAGCAGCCCTGCAAATCTTTTAGAATTGCTGGAGAAAATGAAATACAGAGCTAATATGTGGGCCTAATCCAGCGGCTGCAGAAATCAGTGGGCATTCTGGCAACACGCTTTTCACCAGAGAGGAAGTTCTGCCTAGGGAAACTATAAAACCACATAAGCAAAAAGTTTAGAAATGCTTCTGAGAATCGCAAGGAAGTAACATAAAATGTAGCATATTAAAAGCGAAGCTAGAAGCAGTGCAAGATCATTGTTTGTATTTGTGAAAGTAAGATGGAAAATAGTAACTGTTGAGGATGGATAGTGAAATTCTGAGCTCCAAATTAGGCTTGTCAGTGAAATGTTTTCTGAAATTTTTCAAAATAAGACAATGACTTGTTGAAAGTATATTTTTAAAGAAGAAAACTGTCAAATCCAAATGTTATGTCAGCAGAAAAGCATCACTTTTCCTTTAAGCAGTTTTGCAAGGTATCTGGCTTCTCAATTTTTTTCTTATTCAAAACATAAGCAAATTGGAGCAAATGTAAGCAAATGGAATAGTTTTGACGTAGCCGAAAGGAAAATTCTTACTGGGTCTCAAACCCCATTTTTTGACTCACAAACATACATGCAGTTTTGAGTTTTCAGCCTGAGTTTGACTAAAAAAAAATTGCAATGTCTTGAAGGGTCTGAGAAGTGAAAAAAAAATGTTTTCAGTCCTGCTTAAAACAACACTATGTGGGCCATTTGTGTGCTAAATAGGTATTACCTTAATCCCAACTGACAAAATGAAACTGTTCCATTTGTTTTATTTAGACTGTGATATTTATCAAAAAAGGTGATAAAGGCAAGGTTATAAAACTTGACTAGAAGTATGCTTTATGCTAAGTGTTATTGAGTCTCAAAGAAGTAATGATATCTTTATTTTTTGTAATGTCTGGGAGAGAATGAAAGATTTTACAATTATTTTGACCATCGTACTTAATTGAAATGAGAATCTGTAAATTTTCTGTAAGAGTAAAACAGATGGAGGTACTATAATATAGTTGCAATTTTGTCTGTGTTAATTCCTCTTTATAAGCCTGAATCTCCACTTCATTACCTAACATTAATGAATTCATGCCACACAAGGTTCAGCTAAGGGAAACAATAAAGAAATAAATGCACAAACTAAAGCAGCAATGAAATTATCATCTGAAGAAAAAACTTACATGATTCACCATGTCAGTAAAGGTACAGGAATAATTGGTTATATGGATCACTGCTCCTGCTGTGATGTATCAGAAATCACTGGATCAATCTCATACACACACATCCCTGGAGTGAGCGTGACTAGGAGAACAATTGTTTTCCTGCAAAAAAACCCTGAGAATATTTGTCTCCATCCACTGGCAGCTTCATAAATAATGTCATGCCTTCAAAACACATGGATTAAAATCTTTCATTTTAGACTACATTCAGCTATCTCCATTACTGTATCAAATCTCTGCAATTGTCTTTAACTTTATCAATGCAGGCCATAGTTATGGTGGAAACTAAAAAAAGAAAACATTGTAAATGCAAAAAAAAGGTGAGAAACATTATAAGTGGGTGGGACTGACCTTGGAGATGACTGTCTTTTCATTTCATTGATGCCAGTAACCTCCTGATTTAGACACCAGGCTACATACTGAAGTTAGAAATATAAATCCAGACTTGGCCTTCTAAACTTGCATGCTAAATGTGAAGGCTGTAAATATGAACTGACTTCCCAAGCCCGCTGGAATGCGTCTGGGTTTGCATGTGGGAATACGCTGCTTTAGTTGCTGCAGAAAAGTGGAGCTGAGAATGACACTTCAGGTGTTGTTCATCAGTGCACAATATAGGCAAATATTCCTTCCTTTACGAGAACCATTACCTTCTACCTTACAGGGCACACTCAAAACCACTGGGCTGACAGAAGCCTCTTCAGTCTTCTAAAGTTACAAGATTTGCATTGGGAATGCTTAACTGTAATTTGCTCTTACATACCTTAGGTCTGTTAGAAACTGGAGTTGAAAAGACAGTTCCACGTGCCTGCAAATAGGAAAAGGTATAGCTCAGAACAAGCAAAAGGGGTTAGTTTTCACTAAAAGTGATAGCAAGGTGCTCACTCCATTTCACAACTCTCCCATGACCTGGAAGAAACAGTTTTTGTCTGTAAGTAACGTGAGAAAGGAGGCTAAATGGTTTTTTACAATAGGTGTTTAGTCAAAGCAGCAGAAGGTAGTCAAATCGTTAATACTCATTAATTTTTTGAAAGACCGGTGACTGGCTCATTAGTAAGTTCTGTGGCACTTGTGTGAGTTTGTGTTAGACTTTACTTACCAGAGGTGTAGAACAGCATTACAAATAGTAGCTGAGACTGCAATTTATGCTTTGTTACACTCCTCTCCGCCTGTGTCCCAACGGGAACCCCATTCTAGAAAGTGCGTAATGTAAAAAGATCAATCAGCCAAACACAATTTAATTTTAACACTGTTCCTTCCAGGCTCCATAAATATCTATAGATGCAAAAGGTGATGGAAGAGTTGTTTAAGATGTAAATTACATATCTACTTGTTATTTTAGCATAATTTTTAAAATAGCTGTAATAGGCTTGTGATGAAGCCTAGCAGAGTCTTCATTTGTACTTTGCTTTATTTTGTGTAAAAGACTGTAATGCAAGTATTGCATACCATCTAAGTGATAGTAAAGACTGGCAGTAAAAGCCATTGCAGTATTTAAAGACTGGCAATTAGTTCAACAAGTGATTTTTGTTTTGTTTTTAACAAGCACATGATAAACAAGGGAGCAATGAAAGAGGTTCATGAGATAGAAGGTAAAAGCTGAAATGAAGGATCAGTCAAGTCTGTCAAAAATTTATGTAGTATGCTTCTCTTGCTGATGCTATTTATGTTCCAATTCAGAAACAAAGATGATTTCTCTCTCTCTCTCTCCCTCTCTCTTCCTCCCAGGCTAGAGCAGAACATATAGATTGTTATATTGCTGTGTTTAACAGCTGCACAGAAAACCCAGGAGTTGAGTCCTATGATTTATCATTAATTTTAATGTAGAAAACAACTCTATCTCTTTAGCAGTAAAAAGTCACCCCTTTTTTGCCACATTCACTCAGGTCTGTGTCAGTTATTTCATGTGAAGCTCAGGATGCATTTTAGATTCATTGTTGTCATGCACAGATATCTGAGATATTGCAGTAGTCCCATGATCTTATAAGGTGGGCACACTGGCATGTCATATACCAATGTGGTTTCGGAGAGGAGTGGCTGCTTTTTAGTTCCACAATCGTTGTATCTTTTTCTGATTTACATTCAGCTCTTGTACACACTTT